>NC_135858.1:26080701-26185701 GCF_031162955.1 Sander vitreus
GAAACACTCCTTTAGGATTTCAGATCATGAACATATAATGATGACAAATGAATATGATAATAGCCACACACACACACACATCATATTTTTGCTTTATCATTTATATTCTTCTATGATCTGGATATCCCTTATAGCCTTGTCGTTATGGTGAGTTTTATTTTCCCTCTGTTGTTTTATTTTCCTTACTTCTTGCAGTTTTCATTATTCATCTGTGTTATTAGTTCTTATGATCTCAGTATGTTCATATTGCAGATGGGAGGATGCATGAAGTCACCAAGCAACCGCACCCTTATGACATTTGGAATCACACAGCTGCATCACATGATTTTTTTTTTTTTTTTTGGGCCTCATGTTAACACATGAGAACCTGAACAGTCTGTCACATAGGCGCGTTTTCCACTTCATTTGAATGTGGTGTACAAAACAGGACATGCTGCTTGTGTCGACCAACACGGATAGAAAAAAAATATAAACTCAAGCGTGGCTGTAAAGGATGGTTAACCACTTGAAGGTGTTAGCTTCCCGTTTTACTGCAAGTTGTACTTAATGTGATAATGAAATCAAACATTTGAGTTAGATTACTTCCACCAGTAAGGGAGCATGAAGCGTCAGTACTGCTGTTGCTATGGTTACCTGCACTTTAACATATATTGTACAGCACTAAAGAGGTCTTAAATGTGCATGTGTTGCACATTCTACTGGTGCATGTAAGATGGCATAAAACAAAGACAAAATTATGAGCATACATTTATAATCAGTGTATCATTGAAATTGGAGTATCTAAACCAAATCTTACATTAACGTGATAAAGCAATTAATATATTTCAGGAAAATATCCTGACCTGAAGCTGCAGTAACATGAAATTGTGTCTAACTCGAGCTGAATTTGTCGAAATAGACCTCTGCAGACAATTTGGAGAACTTGTCGGTTTAACTTCTGTCCCTTTCCATAGCCATGGTTTATGTAAATTCTCAAATGAAAGCCGGTATTCAACCAATGGCCCAAGTCCTAACACACACAAACTAATTTCGGATGTGCATGTTTTGTATTTTCTATCTTGTTTTCCGTCTGTAACTTGTTATTGCTGCCTATCTTGACCCGCAAAGTCTTGAAAAAGAGGTTTTTATTCTAAATGAGACTTTCGAAAAATTGACATTTAGGATTAGGCCTACAATTTACAAGAGCGTACACTTTTAATTTCCCCATTTAGGGATTAATTAAGTGCTTCATTCATTCATTCATTCATTCATTAATAAATAACATTACACAGGGGCATATTTCAGCAGTTCTCCATTGAAATTGGGGTGAACCCTTTTCTGCCAGCAGGGTTATAAAATAATGATAAAGGCCAACAGCTCTATTAAAACCACAAACAACGTGGCTCAGTTGAGCAGAGAGCTTCCATATCTTAAATATAGGACTGAGCCTTTAATAATTGATGTGGACTTACATAAGAGACAAAGTGTGTGCTACTGGATCTGGTTCACGGGCAGGGATTTGGCTTGCAGAGGGGTTCCCACATTTCACTACATTTTATTTTTAGTCATATTTTATTATTTATTTTTTCGACACCAGCATAACGTCCAGTGTGTTTTGCTCAGCCCATTCAGGTGTCAGGTGTCTCTGTAGGTGTAGGACTGTATGGTGTCCACGCAGCGCCGGAGGTTATCCTTTACACCTATCCAATAATCCTTTGCGCCACAAAATGTTAGGAAAGGGGGACAAATGTCTATCACAGTTTCACCTCAACTTATACATGATGGAGGATTTGATTAAGACTGCCGACATGCGGTTTTGCAATGATGTCAATGCAGAGAGTCATCTCTGTTACAGATACATTGGACATGGGTTTTATTTTTTTCATATAGTTCATTATTTTTCTGTTCAATATTTATGGTTCCTGACTTCTGTAGTACTTGTTTTCTTTTTTCCCCCCCTTTCTGTACTAAATTTACCGTTATGCACCAAAATACCAAGGCAAATTCCTTGTATGTGAAAACCTACTTGGTAATTAAACTGATTCTGATGACATACAGTATTTTAATGGGAAGATTTCTAAAAGAACATGTCTTTAAAATGCTGGGGTCAGTAACAGACAGCTTTGACTCACTACAGTTATCAAGTTTGTCATTCCAACTGTAATACAGTACAAGTTGCATTAAATATCGTCTCTTCAGGCTAATTATAAAAACTGACAAAATGTGAAGACCTAAACATTAAACCGGAGTGCAATAAAAAGATCTGAGTTTCTTCAAATAAAATGCATATAGGTAAAGGTACTTTGTCACATACACATAGCTAAATTCATTCTCTGCATCTAACCCATCCCTCAAGGGAGCAATGGGCAGCCATTTACAGTGCCCGGGGACCAACTCCAGATCTGAGTGGAGAACCTAGTACATGTTTTTTTGATGGCGGGGGGGAAACCGGAGCACCCGGAGGAAACCCACGCAAACATGGATTCGAAACCAGAACCTTCTTGCTGTGAGGCCACAGTGCTAACCATTGGGCCGCCATGCTGCTTTAGCAGAGTAAAAACATAAGACAAGATATGTTACCATTATATTAATATGAACTGAAAAGTAGCTCAGTATGCTACAAAGCATCTCTCTTCATTCATACATTCCCTACAGTTCAGAGTTCAGCAGTGACGGAGCAAACTGTTCTCAGGCCGCTTCGATCTGTTCCAGGTGGTTGAGACTCCATCTGGGGAGTCTGAATCACTAACGTCACAGTTAACACTCTTTGCAGCCTCGTTGTCAGTGTAGCAGGTTGTTCTGAGGTATTGTCTCTTCAAACCCACTTCCACTTCGAAAACCACATATGCATATGAAAGCTGTGTTAATACCTAGAGGTACATCTGATGCAATGGCACAATACGTAACCTGTACATTACAGTATAGTAATCACTTCAGAACAGCAGATTTAGAGTCACAGAAAGAGAGCTTTTATAGAGCTGCCAGTTTGAAACCAACATTTGACAATCACACAGGGAGATAGTCATCAGCCAAGGGGAAACACAGCGACCGGTTTCTTCAAAGACAACAGCCTCAGTCGCCCCCAATTCACTGCAACCACGCATCACATCATCTGGGGTTAGGGGTGTAACGGTACACACAAGTCACGGTTCAGTTCATACCCGGGGTTTAGGAGTCACGGATCGGTGTGAGTTTGGTACAGCTGGGAAAACTAAATGCATAAGGATGCGTGTCTTTTCTTTTTCTAATTTTGTCTATTTCATCATAAAACACATACATTTAGTGTTCAGTAACAATAATTGTATATCACACCATTACGGAGCGAGTGGTTTACCTTTAACTCTACAGTAAAACTACCTGGAGAGTGGCTAACACGTAACAGAGGTGAGAGTGACACCTCGGGTTTACGCAGAGCCTTCTTCAGTAAAGAATCCAACTGGCTGTAAAAAAATAAAAATAAGATGCTGAAGAGGCCTGAACCTCCTACGGGACATTAAGAGGACAGACACACTGCGTCAGCATAAGTCACCTCCTGTGGTCATCAGAACCTCAGCCGCAGCTCCAGACACAAACAGGACACTTACAGTATCTGTGTGCAGGTAAACCTGACTGGATGTCCTCTGCCGGGAGGTTCATCGGAGTGAAAGCAGTAATTATTAACAGGCATTATTTATTAGGATCATTTCAGCAGCATGTAATGAAATGTTGGACCACCAGTGGCTCCATCCATCTATAATCTATAACTATCCCTCATCCTGTGCAGGGTGCCTGAGGCTGCACCCAATCCCAGCACATACTGGGTTACACCTGGACAGGTCGCCAGTCTATTACAAAGCTGATATTTGTACTAGAGCTGCAAAGACTAATCGATTAATCGATTAGTTGTCAACTCAAATTAATCTGCAACTATTTTGATAATTGATTGGTCGGTTTGAGTAATGTTTTAAGACAAAAGTAAAAATTCTTTGATTCCAGCTTGTTAAATGTGAATGTCTTCTAGTTTCTTCTCTCCTCTGTGACAGTAAACTGAATATATTTGATAGTTGTGGCCCAAACAAGACATTTGAGGACGCCGTCTTGGGCTTTCATAGCCTAGAAATCTAGACGCACCCTAGCGGCAGCAAATTTAATTTGCAGCCAGGGGGGTCTAGGCACTCTCCGTTGGCTTGCGAGCTGGAAAAACCAAACTCTGGTCAGGCCAATCACATCGTGTACAGAGTCAGTGGGCGGGCTTATGGCTGCTGCTGCTGCTGGGAACAGCGGTCTTCTGGAAGACTTGGAGTTAAACTTTTCTTTGAGAAAAGAACAAAGAACAGCACTGAAGAAAAAAGGAAGATGTGTTCGGAGTTTTGCCGACCGGATACGCCAAAAGTTGAATCTATCAACTAGCGTTGCTCTGCCTGGTTGTAGCGCTATCCTATTGCGTGCAGAGGGAATTTGAAAGACAACCGTTTATCTTGCCCCTCGGATTGAGCCCTGCCAATGGTGAGTTCCCAGACCCAACATCTTGATGTGGGTCTGGCTTGTCAGGCTACATTTTTCACCATTTTCTGACATTTTATAGACCAAACAACTAATCGAATAATCGTGAAAATAATCGTCAGTTGCAACCCTAATTTGTACGTTCAACGCTCGTACAAAATTCCGTATTCAAATAATGGCAGTCTTAAATAACAAGCACAAGCAAATAAAGACAAGTCGCTAAAGGTAAATAAACACTGAGGGTTTGGCATTACCTGTAGCTTTACTACAAAATGGTACTTAACACTTCCTGTGGATTTTTCACATTAAAAGCTAACCAATAAAAGGAAAGCTGAAAGACAGGAGTGGAAACCACACCCACCCAGCACAAACCACACAATGCCGGTCTGGTGTTGGTTTTGAAGTCCATTCAATATGTCATTCATTTGCATTCATATGCTGACTTCAGGGTTTTTCCACACTGTTATGATGGAATTATGCTTCTCCGGGCTGCAGGTAAGCAAACATACAGGGTGCAGTTTGTGTCTACGAGTAAGCAGAGTCACATTTAGCAAATCATAATGTTCACAAACCGTTGAAGAAATTAGGAAACAAACCACTACATCCACGTAACAAACGTTAAGTGCCTTGAGGAAGAATTTAGTTTCTTATTCTCTGCTAGAAGATTACTTGGTCGTCGTCTTATGCGTATTCCATTAGCATAATTTCAGCTTTATAGCCACAACTGCAAATAACAATTATTTCCACAAGCAATCAATCAATCTTGTTGATATTTTCTCAATTCATTGTATAATAGTTGGTCTATAAAATGTCAGAAAATAGTGCAAATGTCCATCACAGTTTATCCTGAGCCCAAAGGGATTTGTCCAACCAACTGACCAAAACTAAAAGAAGTTTACAGTGATATTTAAGAAAAGCAGCAAATCCGCAAATGTTTGGCATATTTTCTCATATCCTTCTGTTAGCTATATTAATCAGCTAATCGTTTCACCTCAAGTTATAGCGACTGTATGTTTGTCGCCTCGCCTGAAGTAAAGACCACCTCCATTACTGCTAAAGAGCAGAGGAGCCATTTCTCACAGCAAATGCCATTATATGTAGTGTAGCTATTGTTAAGGCCGTTATCCATTTACCAATAACATCGCATGACAAGATGCATCAGGATCTGTGTGGCAGACCACCTCAGCTGAAACATTTCATTGGCAAAACCCTGTCGTCATCACGTGCACATTCCTGTGAGGAATCCAACAGAATCTAACACATTTTTGACTTTATTTAAACCCACCTCTAAATTTAACCTGATGAAGGTCTGGGGACCAAAAACTTTTGAAGTGAGTTTTTGATTCACTGCAACTGTCAAAAAGACTGGAGGTCTCCGCCTCCATATTGATCCAGTAGCCTGCATCAGATCACTGCATCACTAATTATCTGCTTTCAAATTAAACTCGTTTTGGTAGCTAATGACAGACCAGGTGACTCACACCTGGTTAAATAGAATGCATGCATCAGTGAAAACAAACACATTTGATCAAAACTAGGAATTTTGTCCATTGGCTTCCAGTAAACAACAGAGTCTCTGCACCATGGCTCCCTTCAGAAATCCCCTAAAATTCAACCTATTTCACTAAAACAGACAAAGTTTTCCTTGCAAGTCATTTTCTTTGCAAGAGCTTCTCGGTTTGGTGAATTAGCAGCAGAGGAAAACAGAAGGAGCAATGCCCTCTTTTGGAGGTCACAAGCTGAGGAGTCACCATGAGCCAAGACGCGGGATCCCCCCCTCCTTTCTAACGCAATAAGGCAGGACACACCCAGATAGAGAGGGGAGGGGGGAGAACGAGATGGATGAAATGAGAGGAGAGGAGGGGGGGAAAAAAGAACAGCGCTGCTACTGGTGCTCACCCGCCCATCTTTGCAGATGACGTAGACGGTTCTTCGTGAGCTGAACGCCCGTTAATGAAAATAAACCGAGCTCGGTATCGATTTTTTTTTTCCTTCTTCGCCTTCGTTCACTGACGCCTGTAATTACGACAGCCTGGAAAGCAGAAGTACTAGTTTATTTGCGCTAAATGTGGGCAAACCACTTCAGCGTGCTCGTCCTGAAAGGCACCGCATTCATGACGACAGTGAGGACATACCAGAAATACACACATTTAAATATTGAAACAGGAGTAACAACCGCAGAAACCGGCGTTCGCTGAAAAAAAAGCATTTTTTTTATTTGTATTAAATGATCAGAGACCGTGTAGGCCTAATTTACGGATGACCAAGGGTTCTTTTTGTTACCAAGGGAAGTAGCTATCACTCTGAAAACAAAAAACATTGTAGGCAGGGACTATGAGCAAACTGTTTCCAGACACTCGGGAGACATCCGCAGGCGGTCTGATTCCTGCCTCGCAACCACTGCAACAGTCGGTATGCCGTTATGTCGTCCGGGGAGACCCGTCACAATTGCGCCATTCAGAATCTGACCATTTGAATAACATGTCCTCGTTAAATAGTGGACATGAAGATTTTATAGATCTTGAACCCCCTTTTAAGAATCACTGGAAACGGCTCTTCAATTCGGCATGCCTCTAGTACATGTACAAACATCGTACTTTACTAAAATTATAACTTTACTGACTGATACACACTCACGGTCTCCTGGCTGGAAAACACACAGCTGTGGGCGACAAAGATTAGCGAGCACTGCGTAACATGTCTAAAAGTTGATGTTTTGATCGAAATTATGTGCTATTCGATCTATTATAGATGTGGTCATTTCTAAACGATCGTACAATGCCACAATGTAACGTTAGGCTATGTCTTAACGGGTGTTTTGATTTGTCGAAAAGCGATGTAGCGAAGTTGGCGTTTAACGTCTACATTTGTGAATGGAGACAGCGTTGCCTGCAGACTAGAGAGAGGCACGTTTCGGGGCTGTAACCTAGCTGACTGTCAAGACGTTTGACGAGAAGAAAACGGTTAGACAACGTGCCTGGGGGTTTTGTGAGACACTATAAAGATGAATCTCGCGGAAAATACAATACAGGTTATAATGTCGCTTAACGGAATAGTTGTGCGTTCACACCTGTGGAAAATGTGTCTGTAGTTGGTGTCAAGGAAACAGCGGTTGTGAACGTTACCCGGATGCTAAGCAGTGCGGACACGACAGACTCATTAAAAACACGTTTAAAAATCACTTTAACGGACACCGGCAGACAAACGACGTCTCGCCTTTCAGTCACAAGTGATTCTAAAGAAATCCGAATTGTGGTGATTAAAGTTTTAAAAACAACGAGAGAATAGACTGTTACCTCCACTCGGGGGATCCTCGTCCAAATCACGTCCTGGGGTTGTGTTGGTGAGGCAGAGCAGCGTTTTCACTTTAGAGGGGTTTGTCCATTTCCCAGCAGGGCTCCAACTTGACAACTGCAGTGGTGAATAATGGTTGACAGACCGGGTCGGGGAAAAGATCTTCAACGTCCCTTTTGTTCCGACGTTTAAACCGGTTTCTTTGACAGTAATTACATTGGTGGAAGCATCAGCTCTGCTCCTGCAGCGGCAGCCCAACAACAAGAAGGAAAACAATCCAGATTCATTCAGAAATCAATCCGGGTAAAATGAAGAAATAACTCTCCTTCTTTCTCCTGGAATAGAAGCAGAGGAGGGTAAAGGCTCTGGCAACAAAGAGCAGATCCAGTAAATTAGGACTGGTTATGTTTGTGTTGCAGAGCGGTGGGTGGGAGTGGAGGGTCCGATACATTCAAACAGGGACCAGAGAAAAGAGCCAAAGTCCGGGTCAGCGTCTTTTCCTGGCTAGCTGGGGGAACTGAGAGAGGGAAGTGAACTGGTGCTGGAGACCGCGAGAGAGGGAGGGACCAGCCCGGGATTACCCTGTTTTTAAGGTGGATCTATGAATTAATTAGGTAGGCAGGCAAAAACCGAGCCCTTGCTATCGAGAACATCAGCCCCGGGGTGAACATCCAGGCTGAAGCCCTGGAAACTTGAGAGGAAGAAGAAGGAAAAACAAAATCCACATCTGGATCTCTTCTGGAGAAATGTATGTGGCTCACATATCCGCCCACTGCAGAGAATCAAATCAGAGATACTATCTCATTTATTGTTAGCTACATTACATTACACTATTAGTAGGCTATGCTCTTTTTAAACTTATTTTTCTAGGATAGGCTACAAGAGAAAGGATTGCCACTGTTAGGAGACGATACTTTCGAGAATAATGTCGAAATAGCCTACATTAAGAAAAAGTCATAAAATGTCAAGATTAAAATTATATTATTTCAAGAATAAAGTAATCATATTTCAAGATGAAAATAATATTTTTTCAAGAAAAAAGTAAAAATTTCCAGGAAAGGGTCAGATAATACATCTTTCTTTCGGGATTAAGTTGTAAAATGTCTAGAATAACATTATTTTGATAACAATAATCACAACAAATTGTGATATTTTAACAAGAAAAAGTGGCTTTCCAAGATAAGATATTTAGAGAGAGGATTGCTACTGTGATTTGAAATCAATGCAGATTTTAAGAATTAAGTCAAAATAAATTGAGGAAAAAGTTTTAAACAAAATAATTGATGAAAAAGACATATATCCAGGAAAAGGTTGTATAGCATTTAGAGAACAAAAAAGTTTAGATATTTAGGGAAGAAGAAGTAGCGTAATATTTCGAGATTAAGTCAAACTATTACAAGAAAAACAAACTTGTATTTTGAGATATGGGTGTAGGTACCTGATGTGCTCGGCCTGCCAGATCGGCTCAGGCTCCTGCCTTAACAGATGACATATATCACTACTAACACATTATGATTGGCTGAATGTCGGAAAGTGTGTTTACACAGTAGCTATAGCATTGTGCTTTTCTGCTGTGAATTTAGCGGAATAATTCTTCCAATGTGATCACCCGTAGTTTAATATTTCCATGTTCAATGTATTATAATATTTGGAATATGATCAATAAAATAATTACACCATGCTTTCATACTACACTGGTTACAGAAAATGAGCCGAACAAAGTTGTCAATCATCTGGCGATAGCAATGTATTTCAAGAGACTGTCCATCCACCCGAAAAACGCTCCCAGAGGTTGTTTGTTCAAGCAGCAATTACGACCTGTATTTACCTTTCTAGAGGCGGCGCCCACTAGTGGCCGTAGTAGGCTAGTTATGACAGGAGCAAAGCAGGAAGTAAGGTGATGAAGTATAGACCCTTTGCACGTGATGTCACGCTCCACTCGCGCGAATTACGAACGCCATGACGGACGGCGGAAGAGCTATGCTGTAGATGGACGGCAAGCTAAACTCGTACGTTTTCGTTCGTGTTTGTGTTCTCACATTCACAATCTGCAGAGTAATCCTCACCAACACAAGCATGTGTATGTATTGCCTTTCTGTTTTAAATGAGTGATAAATAAAATTATCCTCAACCAGCTAGCTGCCGTGCTAACCAGCTGTCCTGCTAACAGGTCCAACTCGATGAACCAAAAAATATCGGTTAAAATGGCATGGAAACTAGCTTAAAAAAAAACAGAGTTAATTGCGGGTCTGCGGAGCTCCTACCCCGGCTTACTGACGAGCTAGCTGCAGCTAGCTTTGGACTGCTCGCTAGCTGCTGCCCATCGCGTTGTAATATCCGCGGTCAAATCTTAACATAGGCTACACAGCGAATATAATCACAGATAAGAAGATGGCTAGATGTTACAATTATGTGTGGTTGTTACTGATCATAGACACTCCGTGATTTACTGCATGGATTAACGTGTGATAGATAATTAATGACTGCACTTCCCAGAGTTGGGATGTGTTCAGGCATCCATTAGGAAGTTGCATTGGCACACCCAGTGAACAACGGTATGTGGGTAGCCACGACCGACCATGTCCTCTAAAAACACGGGCTATGTGTTATATAAATCTTTACTTAAGTAAAGAATAGATGTTAATACAAAATAAACCCCTAGATTGATGTCTTAAATTTGCCATTATGAGGTACCTCCCCCCGCCGTTAGCGTAGCATCGCGTACCTGTAACCCAGCCAGCTACAAAGAACTGGTAAGCATCCAGACTTTTAAAAGCTTTGAGATCAGCACCAGTATTTGGGGATACCCCGTTTACCACATAGTGGTACAGAATGTGTGGACTGAAGTTGGGCAGACTCGGTGATTTAATGAATTTATTTTTAAAGTGCTCATATTATGCTCATTTTCAGGTTCATAATTGTATTTAGAGGTTGTACTAGAATAGGTTTATGTGGTTTAATTACCAAAAAACACCATATTTTTGTTGTACTGCACATTGCTGCAGCTCCTCTTTTCACCCTGTGTGTTGAGCTCTCTGTTTTAGCTACAGAGTGAGGCATCATACTTCTATCCCATCTTTGTTGGGAGTCGCACATGAGCAGTAGCTAGGTAAGGACTACTAGCCAGTCAGAAGCAGAGTATGAGGGCGTGCCACGCTAGCAGCTAGGCGAGCATTATAACGCGTGTTACAAAGTGATGCACGTTTGTCTCTGAAGTAAAGGCTGGACTACAATAGAGCTGTTTGGAGCAGTTTGTGAACAGTGTTTTCTGTTGGAGATAGTAAGTCCCTTTGGGGTGGACTTTGGGCTTTTTCACTTTGTAAACCTATTACATGCACAAAAAAGATATATAACAATAAAGGAAAGGGAAAAAGCCAAAAAGCAAAATATGAGCACTTTAACTTTATGAACCTTCAGGAAGTGAAGTAACGTCTCACGTGTGGGTAAGATCGCCTTGAAAGTGACCAATCACAGGAGGGTCAGTGCCTCCCTTGGTTTCCGCCCCCAAAATGTCAAAAGTCAGTTTAATTCGAGGGAGCAGAAATCAACTTCGCAAGCAGGGTTTACCTGCGAGAGCGTAGCAGACACTTGCGGCGCATATCGCACTCGGGAGATATGACATAATCCTGATGCCATACTCCTGTGGGTCGTATTAGAGGCTATAAAATAAACAACCCATATTGTCGTATGGTTTGCAGGACTTGTTGGCTTTCTATGCTGTGACTTGCTGATTTGAATCCAGCGTGTGTTATGGCAGTGTGCAGATGAACAGTGTAGCTTCCGTCCGTGGCTGCAGTGCACGGAGCAGAGCAGCGGAGGTCCTTTATTCCTACCCTCTAATACGACCCACACGAGCGTGTTCCATCCTTATATTTAAACCAGGGAACATAACGGTTTTAAACACATCGTGAACGTAGTGTGGTTAGGTTTAGGCACCAAAACTACTTAGCTAAGTTTAGAAAAAGATCAAGGTTTGGGCTAAAGTCATCTGTTATGTTACTTAAAGCTACATTGTGTAAGAATTTCTCCCATCTAGCGGTGGAATTGTACATGACAACCAACTGAATATTACTTTCTAGCCCTTCCCATTCCGAGCGCATTTTAACTCGGTGGCCGAACCCGAAATTAGCTCTTAGTATCTCTATCGCTTACACACAGCTGTTTTAGCTGTAGCCTAGTCTGTGTTACAACTGGGGGGACAGATCTATATTCTGTATTTTGTAAGGGGTCCTTGGCTGAAAAAAGATTGAGAACGTCTGCTTTAGACCATGTTTAAATAGCTCTTTAATTTAACTACAAGGACAAATATCAAATTGAATCTCAGCTGAGTCAAATAACAATATGCCTTGAATAGCAGTGTGTTGAATCATTTTTGAATAATGTATCTTTATATGTATTTAATCTTTGGAGAGAAACAAGTACTTGTCCTTTTTAAATGTGTTATGGGAGTTGATGGATGTGTTTGTATAACATTTTCAGCTGGGAAATTTAGTTATAGAGTCACGCTTCTTCAACATTGCATGGAAGTTTGGGACAGTGCCTAAGGAGTAGCAGACCAGGGTGGTGGTTCCCCTGTTCAAAAAGGGGGACCAGAGGGTGGGTGCCAATCACCAGTCTCAGCCTCCCCGGTAAAGTCTACTCCAAGGTGCTGGAAAGGAGGGTTCGGCCGATAGTCGAACCTCAGTTTGAAGAGGAACAAGGCGGATTCCGTCCTGGTCGTGAATCAACCGACCAGCTCTTCATTCTTGCAATCCTGTTTGTAATATTTATGGACAGGATATCGAGGCGTAGTTGGGGGGGTGTTGCATTTTGGTGGGCTGGGGATCTCATCGCTGCATTTTGCAGATGATGTGGTCCTGATGACATCATCATCGGCCTGTGACCTTTAGCACTCACTGGATCGGTTCGCAGCCGAGTGTGAAGCGGCTGGGATGAGGATCAGCACCTCTAAATCGGAGGTCATGGTTCTCAGTAGGAAACCGATGGATCCTACTCCAGGTAGGGAATGAGTCCTTACCCCAAGTGAAGGAGTTCAAATACCTTGGGGGTCTTCTTTGCGAGTGAGGGGACAATGAAGCAGGAGATTGGTCGGATAATCGGAGCAGCGGGGGCGGTATTACATTCAATTTATCACACCGTTGTGATGAAAAAAGAGCTTAGCCAGAAGGCAAAGCTCTCGATCTACCTGTCAGTTTTCATTCCTACCCTCACCTATGGTCATGGAGGCGTGAGTCACGTTAAGATCGCCTTGTACCAATCCTCAGATGCCTCCTTCCGCCCCCAAAATGTCAAAAGTCAGAAAGCAGAAATCAATTCAAAGTGGTTTCCTGAGCGTGACACTGCGCATATCGCACTAGAATGACCCCCATAGTCATTAGATATCAACCCAATAGAACAGCTTTGGCATGTGCAGGAACAGGAGCTTCGTGCCGTGGCTGTGCATCGGAGCAGTCTCCAGCAGCGGCAAGGTCCTATCCTATCAATACGACCCAACATTTGTAGAGAATTCTCCCATCAGCGTGTGGAATTAATGACACCAAGAATTAAGCCAGTTCCGAAGGCGAAAGGTGGCCGAACCCGAAATTAGTAGTATCTTCGTAATAATCTTCAAGCTGAGTCAATATAACAACTATTGCCTTTCTGTGTTGAATCATTTTTGAATAATTATCCTCAACCAGGAAGTTGCAGTGCTAAGGAGTAGTCCAGCTACGCAGGGTGGTAGGTTCCCTGTTCAAAAAGGGGGACCAGAGGGTGGGTGCCAATCACCAGTCTCAGCCTCCCCGGTAAAGTCTACTCCAAGGTGCTGGAAAGGAGGGTTCGGCCGATAGTCGAACCTCAGTTTGAAGAGGAACAAGGCGGATTCCGTCCTGGTCGTGAATCAACCGACCAGCTCTTCATTCTTGCAATCCTGTTTGTAATATTTATGGACAGGATATCGAGGCGTAGTTGGGGGGGTGTTGCATTTTGGTGGGCTGGGGATCTCATCGCTGCATTTTGCAGATGATGTGGTCCTGATGACATCATCATCGGCCTGTGACCTTTAGCACTCACTGGATCGGTTCGCAGCCGAGTGTGAAGCGGCTGGGATGAGGATCAGCACCTCTAAATCGGAGGTCATGGTTCTCAGTAGGAAACCGATGGATCCTACTCCAGGTAGGGAATGAGTCCTTACCCCAAGTGAAGGAGTTCAAATACCTTGGGGTCTTCTTCGCGAGTGAGGGGACAATGAAGCAGGAGATTGGTCGGATAATCGGAGCAGCGGGGGCGGTATTACATTCAATTTATCACACCGTTGTGATGAAAAAAGAGCTTAGCCAGAAGGCAAAGCTCTCGATCTACCTGTCAATTTTCATTCCTACCCTCACCTATGGTCATGGAGGCTGGGTCATGACCGAAAGAACGAGATCCAGGGTACAAGCGGCCGAAATGGGTTTCCTCATGAGGGTGGCTGGCGTCTCCCTTAGCGATAGGGTGAGAAGCTCAGTCATCAGTGAGGAGCTCGGAGTAGAGACGCTGCTCCTTTGCATGGAAATTTGAGGTGGTTTGGGCATCTGGTAAGGATGCCCCCTGGGCGCCTCCCTAGGGAGGTGTTCCAGGCACGTCCAGCTGGGAGGAGGCCTCGGGGAAGACCCAGGACTAGGTGGAGGGATTATATCTCCAACCTAGCCTGGGAGCGCCTCAGGATCCCCCAGTCGGAGCTGGTTAATGTGGCTTGGGAAAGGGAAGTTTGGGGTCCCCTGGTGGAGGACTGCACCCGCGACCCGGACCCGGATAAGCGGACGAAGATGGATGGATGGATGGAAGTTTAGTTTTTTTGTAGCTCTGTTTTGGTGAAAATCTGCTCCTATGATATGATTAAAGCCCTGAATATGTAGTTATGAAAAGCAAAGAACACATCATTATCAGTAAGACATGAAGATGTACCTTGATAAAACTGTGCTCATGTGTGGTGATTTTGAACATGAACGCTGAACATGAACAAAGAATCTGAAAGGAAATTTCTCTCTGACTGCCAACTGGCCACTCAATCAGCTCTGCCTCCTACGCTATGCTAATGACAGAGAGGCAGAGAGGTGGTTAAAGCTGCCATTTAACAGCACAGTACACTGCTTCACTTTCAACACAAAGTGACTGCAAAAGAAAGAGAGCTACTGATTCCCAAAGTCACCGTCAGTCACCACCAACCATAGCTGCTCATCCTTACTGAGTCCCAGATCTATACATCCAGTCATCTTTGTGATATAGGTACTGTTTCTGCAGTTGTTACATACAAAATATCAACATACTTTTGTTCAACTGTTAAACCCATTCTCCCAGAAGTTATGGTTATATAAGAATACATTTTTTTGTAATACCATTTTGAAAGGAATTGTTCTATAGTAATATAAGTTCTGCCAGAATGATGTTAAGATCTGTTTTTTTTTGTTTTTCGTTACAGATGTTTTTTTTACTAAAAGGGTTCAAAAGAAATTAAAGAGCTAAGTGAAATGAATGAAAGGGGTCATTGTGCTTTCCATAATAGTATTTAAACAAAAAAAGAAACACTGCTAATTTTCAGTATTATGAATGCAATGAGACACAATAGGCCTACTTAAACCTGCAATAAGTGTTTTTGGCCACTTGGGGGGCAGCAACCTCCGGGACTGAAAAATGAACCCAACGTAGTTCCTCCAGTGGCCACCTGAGGCTGGCTCTAACAGAGAGTCAATCCCCACAAACTGATACATGTTAAAATGCCCAACTTTACGGCACAATCAGACTAATTTCCCCCATCTCAACAAACTTCACCGGTAAAACTATGCATTTACATTAATGCATGAGAAATAATAATCTATTGAGATATATATATATATATATATATATATACACACACTGTAATAGTGTAACAGTCACAGGGGACAATTTTTGTTTTTGTTTTAATACTTTAAGTACATTTCCTGATTATACTTAGGCCTACATACTTAACTTACTTACTTAACATTCTCAATGCATGACTTTGACTCTTAAAAGAGTATTTTTAACTGAATATTTCCTCCACTGCCTATTAGGTATAATTAACATTTAGACCCCTCCGCCCCCCTGCTTTGAATCGGATCAGCCATGTCAGGACTCAGCTGCCTGATTCGCTGCAGTCCTTCACCTCCCATCCTGAACACGCTGTTGTCACAACACACCTGTGTATCTATTGTCAATAAATCCTGCAGAGTCTGTCTGAGGCACGGGGCGGGAGAAGAGCCGGACATTTAATCTGAAGAGCTGCTGTAGTGGTCAGCAGCTCTTCAGATTAAATGTCCGGCTCTTCTCCTGCCCCGTGCCTCACTCCAGCATCTGGGAGCATGTCCACCAAACTCAAAATAAACTGCAGGAGATCAAATTTTAAAGGGGACACCTGTAGGATCAGAGTTTAATGTTTGGTGTGTTCCATCGATAGCACCAAATACACCAGGTGATGGCTATGAAATTAGATTTATTCATTCATTTATTATAGTTGGTGGTTATTTGATAGAAACCATTGTTTCCCATAGGTTGACTGCTTTAGCCAGGTGGGTGGGTTGGGGGGGTCAGTTTCTTTTCGAAATCCACTGTTACGGTCAGCTCTCTCTCCGCCCTGCTTTGGATGTCTTTTTCCTGTGTGTCTGTGTTTTTCCGTTTGGAGTGCTGGAGGCGTGGTCTGGAGGAAAGTAGGTCAAGGGGCGTGGCCGCTTCTACCATGCACTACCAATCTTCAAAGCTGCAGCTAATCATCCAGATTCAACCCAGCAATATTTAAACCCGGGCCGTTCATCCTCTCAGTGCTAGTTTGTTAACTACAACCCATGTGGTAACTTGGCTCCAAGTCCCAGAAGAATTCTAGTTTTGCCTTTGTTCTCTGTGCTTAAACTTACCTTGTGTCTCTCTCTAGTTCCCGCTCAGACCTGCTGCTTTCTCCGCTGTGCCTGCATGCTCCCAGCCTCACCGTCCAGCCTCAGTCTCCACTTTGGGAAAACCACCAGTGTACTCATCTCTGCCTGTCTCCCTCGTGTCCCGAAACCACCTGGACTCTTCCCCGTCGGCTTGCCTCTATCTCGGACCAGCCAGGAGTTTTCCCGCCCTGACACAATCAACTGTAACTTAAACTTTTTAAAACTGATCTACATTGTCTGTGTGATATCTCTGCGTTCTGAGTCAGAGCTAGCTCCTAGCCGAACGAACTGGCCATGGACCCTGCAGAGATTTCACACATAACGGACGAAGACGACATCTTTTGTGCCATCAAAAATCAAGGAGCTTTGTTAGGGCAGCACGACCAGTTAATTCACAAATTACTTGAGACCAATCAGCAATTGTTCAATCAACTGCCTAATTTGTCATTTGTCCCCAAAGAATATCTGAATTTAGCTGAAGTATTTAGCAAGGAAAAGGCTTTATCTTTGCCACCTCACAGACCCTATGATTGTGCTATTGAGTTGTTTCCAGGAGCCCCCCTTGCCTTCAAGCCGACTCTACAGCCTGTCCAGGCCTGAAAGAGGTGATGGAGAAATATATCGGTGATTCACTGGCTGCAGGTATTATTCGCCCATCAACATCTCCTGTGGGGACGGGTTTCTTCTTTGTGGACAAGGACAAGACACTATGCCCCTGTATTGATTTTTGCAGATTGACCAATATTACAAATATTGAAAAAACCTGGCCTTTATCCAGTCTTCAAAAAATTCAACTCCCGCCAAGCCAGATGGTCCATATTCTTCAGCAGGTTTAACTCGACTCTTGCTTACCGTCCTGGCTCTCGCAATGTAAAACCTGATGCTTTGTCCTGCCAGTTCTCCGTCTCTGAAGAGTCCAGTGAGCCTGAGTCCATCCTGCATCTACCTGTGTCGTGGCCGCAGTCCGTTGGGAAATCGAATCCTTCGTCAAGTCGGCCCAAGAATCCGACCCTGGACCAGCAGATGGACCACCTGGCCGGCTCTGTGTCTGTGCGGTCTGAAGTGCTGCAGTGGGTCCATTTTTCCCGTTTCGCCTGTCATCCAGGGATGCAACGTAGCCCTAACGTTGCTCAAAAGACATTTTTGGTGGCCGTCAGCTGAAGCTACGTGGCAGCATGTACCACCTGTGCCCGAGGAAAAGCCTCCCACCAGTCTCCCTCGGTTTTACTGCAGCCTCTGCCGGTTCCAAGTCGTCCCTGGTCCCACATCGCCCTGAACTTTGTCTCTGGTCTCCCTGTCTGAAGGTAATGATACAATGCTCACCATTGTGGACAGATTTTCTAAATCTGCTCACTATGTAGCATTACACGACTGCCAGTGAGGCAGCGGACCTCTTAGTCTTACATGTATTCCGTCCCCATGGAATACCTGTGGACATTGTTTCTGACAGAGGCCCATAGTTCATTTCTCAAGTTTGGAAAGATTTTTGTTCTGCTCTTGGTGCGACTGTGAGCCTCTCCTCAGGATTTCACACGCAATCAAACGGCCAGACTGAGAGCCAACCAGAACCTGGAAGCATTGCTTCGCTGCATCCATCTTCTTGGGCGAAACACCTTCCCTGGATCAAGTGTGCCCATAATTCCCTGACCACCTCTGCCACCGGCCTATTTCCCCTTTGAGGTGCCGCTGGGGTATCAACCTCCGCAGTTTCCTGATCAAGAAAGTTGGCTGTCTCCTCAGTTCAGGAGAACTTGCGTCACTGTCATCAGGAGTTGCTCAGGACTGCGGAGCAGAACAAGAGTTCAGCAGATCGGCGCAGGATCCCAGCTCCCCAGTACCAACTTGGACAACAGGTGTGGCTTTCCTCCAAGAACATTCCTCTGCGTATCAAATCACGCAAGTGGGCACCTCGGTTTCTGGGTCCCTTCGTTATTGAGTCGATTACCAATCCCTCTGCTGTGCGGCTAAAGTTACCGCAGACAATGAGGTGTCATCCCACCTTCCATGTGTCGCAACTGAAACCTGTCTCATCCAGTCCTCTGTGCCCACCTGTGGATCCTCCACCTCCTGTACGCATGATTGACGACCACCCAGCCTACACTGTCCAAAGGCTTTTGGATGTTCGGCGGCGGGGGAGAGGGCTCCAATATCTTGTCGACTGGGAGGGTTATGGACCAGAGGAGCGTTGTTGGGTCCCCAGGAGTTTTATTTTGGATCCGCAACTGGTGACGGACTTCCATTGAGCTCACCCTGACAAGCCGAGGCCTAGAGGACGCCGGAAGGTGTCCGTTGGGGTGGGGGGGAAGGTCCTGTTATGGTCAGCTCTCTCTCTGCCCGGCTTTGGATGTTTGTTTGTTTTTCTGTTTGGAGTGCTGGAGGCGTGGTCTGGAGGAAAGTAGGTCAAGGGGTGTGGTGATTCAACCCAGCAATATTTAAACCCAGGCTGATCATCCCCTCAGCGCCAGTTCATTAACTACAACCCATGTGGTAACTTGGCTCCAAGTCCCAGAAGAATTCTAGTTTTGCCTTTGTTCTCTGTGCTTAAACTTACCGTGTCTAGTTCCCACTCAGACCTGCTGCTTTCTCCGCTGTGCCTGCATGCTCCCAGCCTCAGTCTCCACTTTGGGAAAACCACCAGTGTACTCATCTCTGCCTGTCTCCATGTCCCGAAACCACCTGGACTCTTCCCCGTCGGCTTGCCTCTATCTTGGACCAGCTAGGAGTTTTCCCGCCCTGACACCATCAACTGTAACTCTGAGTACATGTTTTAATTAAACTTTTTAAAACTGATCTACATTGTCTGTGTTCTGGGTCAGAACTAGCTCCTAATATCCACATGAACCACTCTTTACATCGACCATGAATTGGATCCACCGAACGGCACCTATTTAAAAAAAAAAAAAAAAAAAATATTCCACTTTTAAAGCTGGTTTGCCTGTTAATCCAGTAATTTCCTTACAAGCAATGTCTTGACTGTCACTGCAGTTACAGACGAACTAACCAGACATCTGCCTCGTCTATGACTCACAGCAGTGCGTCGCTGCGGAATGAATACAGGGGAAACACAATGGCTATTTGGAGGTATTTTCAGCATAAAAGATTGTTCTAGCCCAATTATAGGGGAAACACTGAAAACTGTTGGTTTGAGTAATTCTGACAGCTGAGATACTCCAGTTCTTTTTAAATGTTTTCAAAGTTTTTATAATTCTTTGAAAAGGAGGAAAATACCTGGGTGTTAGCTAGGACCAGGGTTCAAAATTCACCCACCAGCCAAATGGCTAGTAAATGTTCAGATTTTACCAATCAATAGATTACCATTGTCAGACACTGGCCTGCTCCTCCCCACACCAGACTCCATACCTTTGGAGACAGAAAGCCTTTAGTGTTGCAGCCCCATCCCTCTGGAACACCCTCCCTGCAGATAACTGAAATGCTACATCCCTGGACATATTTATAAAAAAAACAAACTCTAGCACCACCTGTTTACCACAGCCTACAACCTCCTTTATCTTAGCCACAGTAATTCTGTAAGTGTCCTTGCCTTTCATGAAAGGCGCTATATAAACAAGTTATTATTGTTTTTTTTGGCTGGGGAGTGAAGCAAAACTACCAGCCACTTGCATATTTTACCAGTATTTGGCTGGTAGACTATTAGATCTTATTTTGAACCCTGGCTGGGACTGACATAGCCACCGTTTCTAAGAGTTTCTCCTAACTTAGCCAGTTAGAATTTACTTTTAGCCTCATGTGTTGTGAATGGGGGCCGTGATCCATAACCTCAACCATCTAATGCATTTATGTAGTTGCTGGAGGTGTTCCAGAGTGAGGAGGGAGTGTGTCCTGAGAGATTCGGTTCAGGGCAAAAAAGTCACCTCTCCATCTGTTCGTGGTTTAAAAGACAGCAGGAGTGCACACACACACTTTTATCCCAAAATGTCTTTGACAGCCACAGCATCTTTAAGTCTCATAGCCATTTTCTGAGAGGCGTTGCATCTAACTGCAATGATAAAGCAGCCTGGTAATGTGGACCAGTGTCCCTGGACCTACTGTCACTAAATGGATTGTATTATAAAAGTCCTTTATGACTCAGTTTGTTTTATCATATCAAATGAAATGAAATTTTTTTTTTTTACAGTTTTCTGCATTGAAATCAGTTCATCTCAGTTCCTTTTTTCAGAGGAAATGAAACTTGTAGCTTGAACTCATCCTTCATCACCGGCAATATAACCAGACTTTTATTAGACATGTATGAACGATTCCATTAAAGAAAAGTCTTAATGGTGGAAATCATTGTACGCTGTATTTGTTCGAAAGAGCTTGGTGCAGCACAGACTGGAACAGGATGCTGACTGATCTTCTGTCTGCATTGTAATAGCGTCATACATCACTGTGTGATGTGTTATTGGTGCTTCTGCCCTGCAGTTTCACAGATAAAAAAGAGTGATTCCACCTGCAGCTCAGAGTTACTGCAGCATTGAGCAGCTGTGGCTGAATTTCAGGGACAGGACTTTATATTTCCTGTTTTATTTTTAGCAGTGTGGCTCTGAACACTTTGGTTCAGAGTGAAATATGTCCTTAACTGTTGGATGGATTATCATGAAGTTTGGTTCAGACGTTCAGCGTCCTTCAAGTAAAAGTATATGAAGGTAAAGTGACAGTATAGGGTGGCATTGAAGGGTGATTTATATAATATATAACGGATGTATTGACGTTAGTGCCTTTGTGCACATTCGCGATCGCTTAGTTTGGAAAATAAATTTACAAACTGAACTACAACTACAATCAGCAAAGTGTGTATCAGTGACATCACTTTATCTTCATTAGTTTTTTTCCAACTGCTTAAGCAAAAAATCTTTTCATGTCGCACAATTTTTGAAACCTCACTCAAAGTGCAAAACTACACACCAAATCTCCAAAACCATAAGCTATTTCTCAGCCTTTCACTCAGTTTTCAATTGCATAAAACACTTAACACTGCACATAATTCTCTACCTAAGACACAAAAATCGTAAACTGACGGCGGCATCGCGGTGGCTGGTCGGCGGCCTCTCTTGGAGTGGACAGTGGCCTCTGCCCGGTTTGTTCGGAGGCTGACTTGGCCTGTTGGGAGCTAAAGGCAACCTCCTCGGAAACTGCTGCAGTCTTACCAGGAAGTAACGACGAGAGCCTGACTGGGAGCTAGCGTAATCCATCCAACTGGGTGGCTCTGCCATTGCCTGACAGTACATTGCATCGGTAAGTGCAAGCCATTCTGGTCCTTTCTCTGACTTTTGGACTTTCTCTGTTCTCTGCTGAACCATGGATACCTTCAAACTGTTTTGCATTTTCTCTGCACTTCTCTTATCGTTCTCAGTACCTTGCGTTACTCCATGTACAATTAAACAATATGACCTTGCTCGTTTACCCAGCAGAAAAAACAAAGTCCATTCACATGCTAGAGACTCTGCCTCTTTAATGATATTAAAAACTTTTGGGTTAATGCCTGACAGATTCTCTGTCACTCCGGCTCTGCTGTCATGTTTTATTATGAGAATGCTCATTAAAATTATTGCATTACCCAACAAACTGCATACAACTGTTTTGTTAAAACAACAATACTGTAGAGCCTCAGCTGTTCTCTGTCAGGCCTTGATTATATTACTGCTTTCTGGTAATGTTCATGTCCATCCTGGCCCCTCTTCTGGTGTTCTTTCTGGTGTTGCTTTCCCTTGGGTTTTGGCATGTAAACGCAAGAAACATATTACCTAAACTGGACCAACTTAAAGTATGGGTTGAGAGTTCTAACTCTGAAGTTTTAGTGATCACTGAGACATAGCTGCGTAACTCTATTCCCTACCCTGAGCTGAATTTATCTGGTTACAACCTGTTTCGGCAGGATAGGTCATCTAAGGGTGGGGGGGTGGCAATTTTCACTAAAGAACATTTTCAGTGTAGTATAGCCTTGGCAAAGTCTATACCCAAACAGTATGATCTTCTTGTTCTTAACATCAAACTCCAACAGCTTTTCTTTATCTGTGGCTGGCTGCTATCGCCCTCCATCTGCACCAGCATATATCCTAGAGGCCTTAAGCAGTGCTCTTGCGCCTTTCACCAGGTCTGAGCTGATCCTACTAGGCGACCTAAACTGGGACATGCTTAAGCCCCCTGATTAAGTTGTACAACAATTTGACTGCCTAAACCTTCACCAAATCATAAAACGTCCAACCAGATACAATCCAAAAAGCTGTGACAAGGCCACATTGATAGATGTTGTGTTTACAAACGCCCCACTCATGTACCTATCGGGTGTATTTTGCAATGACCTCAGCGACCACTGTTTCATTGCCTGTGTTAGAAAACACATCTCTGTCATACAGCCTGTCGTAATCACCACTAAACGTATTCTGAAACATTTTAATGCTCAAGCTTTCTTACGTGATCTGGCCAATGTAAGCTGGTATAGAGTCAGCCTGATTCCCACCGTGAATGATGCATAGTTGTTGTTTAGAGATCTTCTTACTGCTGTGATCGACAAACATGCCCCAAACAAAAAGATACGCATAAAAAAACCGCAACAGCCCATGGATGTAGGAGGAGGAGGAGGAGGAGATGAGATCAGGGCCACACTTATTCATCATGTGATCAACCACAGATTGGCCATGAGAGAAGCCCATCTTGAGCAGCTTTACAGTGGCGTCCATACTTCAAACCTTCAGAAATGAGAACAGGCATGCAACTATCTAATGACTATTTCAGCCCCGACACATAAGCACGCACAAACAAACACACACAACATACACACACACACACACACACACACACACACACACACACACACACACACTTATTCTAAAAACGATACCTTTGGTTTACATATGTTTGTAGTTTTGTTTTCTTGTTTCATGCTACTGTATACAACACTGTGCTACTCTTACAAACGCAATGTTTTGCCCAATA
The DNA here is from genome assembly GCF_031162955.1 of Sander vitreus. Classification (NCBI taxonomy): domain Eukaryota; kingdom Metazoa; phylum Chordata; class Actinopteri; order Perciformes; family Percidae; genus Sander; species Sander vitreus. The sequence continues at coordinate 26,104,296 of NC_135858.1, forward strand.
AATATTTTCTATTTGACTGTAACATTTCATTGTTGTTTACAGTGCACTTTTCAACCACTCTCAGCAGATTACTTTCACACTAGAACAATGTAAATGTAGATATTGTCACATCCAGCTCCCGCTCTTAATTTGTGTTTTGTTTGTTTTCATGGACTTCCTGTTTTATTTTGAAATACACTGTTAGTCTTCGTTCCAGGTCACTTGTCTTCCCGTCTTTGTCTGTTTTCCCACCTGTGTGATTACCTGTCCCCGCCCTAATGTGTATCACCTGTGTGTAATCTTCCCAAGTCCCAGTGTATTTATACTCCCCTTGTTTCACTTACCCTATGCCAGATTGTTATAGTACCTTGTGTGTCTCACTCTCAAGCGGTTTTCCCAGTGTGTATTTGTTCCAGTGTTACCAGGTCTTTTGTTTTGTACTTTTGACCACGTCTACTGCCTGCCGATTTTATACCGTTGCCTGCATTGTTCTCTGAACAATAAACGTACTTACCTTTTTATTCCGTGTCCTGAGTTGTGCATTTGAGTCCGCCATTGTACTCTGACAGATATAAGCCTATGAAAGACAAAAGACCTTTAGATTTAGAACAGTGTGTACATGGTATATCCCAAAAATTTACTATTATGAAAAAAGTATTTGCCATTTGATGCAAATGCTTCATTTTGAGATGTGTTTATGGTATTTTGAATACAGTGTTTCATTTGGAAGGAGATGTGAGGCATTTCGCATTTTGTGTGTGCAGTTTTGGGAATTGTGTGTAGAGTTTTGAAAAAAGGAGACGTAGTTTTGAAAACGTGTGTAAGCAGTTGGAAAAAGCTAAGTTACACAGGGTATGTCCAAAATTCCTTTCTATACTAATGTTACTGTCCATTTCATTTGAGTGTGAATCCTGAGAGAGAAAGGTATGCACTATATAGTGCCCTCAGAAATTCCCTCAATAAAGCAAAAAACGTAGTGCCCTTGGCATGTATGTATTCTCAGGTCACTAAGGAACTACCGAGTGTTTATTATGTAGAGGCTAATGAATGAGCAGACGAGGGAGTAATTTCAGATACATCCTTGGTGAATAACACATTCTAAGAAAGCTTAATAATGATAAAAAGCTTGTAAAAAAGCAGAATTGATGTATGGTAATATGTCCACATTTTAAAATACAGTATGTCTTCAACTGGGGACTTTTTTTCGAGGTTTCATCTCATATGTGGGAGGGTTTTTTTTTTGTGAAAATGTGCAAAGAGCAGGAGCCAAACGAAATCAGTGATTTAATCGTGATTTAATCATTGATCAGCAGTGCTGCTGGAATGCGATGCAGTTTTCAAGAGAAACTTTTCAGTATTAATGTTAATTATGAAATGAAGGCTGTGATTCAAATCCATCAGGCTTATGTAATGCCGTGACTTCCTGGGGTCAGGATCCACCTACACTGCAGCTATCTGACAACACACAGCATTTACTACTTGAGGTGGAAACACATAAATCTCTCCATATATGCACTGACAAGGGTGACTGGATGTTGTATCCATGGCTACCTTCTCACGTAAGCCGTATTATTTTTATCACAAAGGCTTCTGCTTTTCTCCCAAGCCTCCTGCTAACATGATATACACAGATTCAGTTATTATATGTGAAGGAACCAAAATCAAACAGGCCCGATAACACAGAGAAAGGTTTTTATCAACAGTCCATGCCACTTTATCTGGTGTCACATGTAAACATGATTTCCATTTGTTCTCTCGTTCGCAGCAGTGATGAAGATAGACAGACATAGAGCTGGTTCACCCGCAGCCCTTTTCAAACTTACATCACTTCTGTTTAAACTGTTCTTCGCCTGCACTGGGGACAGCTTCCTGGGAACTGAATGTGGGCTCTGCTCAGGAGGTGATGGTGCATTCCATTTGAACTCGACAGATGTCACAGAAGCTGCGAGTCAAAGGCGTTGATTACTTACTGTTGATCATCTGTCCATCATCGTATAAAGCCCGCCCTGACAATTTGATTGGTCCGAACAGCTGTGGTTCGAGCATAGTTGCTCCACAACGGATCAAGTCCAGATCGAACTTCCCGACCTCAAATGTCGTGGGTGGGGCTAAATTTGGCTGGCATCCAGGCTAAGCCTAAGGCCGGTTACACACTGGATGTGTCGCGCGAGCGTGTCAGCTGCGTGGCGTGTCGGTTTTTATTTCGGCTCCCATGTTAACAGGTTAGAGCTTACACACTGCCTGTGTGACACGCATGTCTCAAAACGCGTGCATGCTAGAAATAGAACCGACGCCTATTTTTCGCACAACACGCAAGCGTGTTGGAAGCGTTTCCAGGCAATATAGAATAGGAAAAGATGTTTATATGTCATTTTGACACAAATACATATTAATAAATGAATGTTGATGTTTGAAATTCTCTAGGTTTTGATATAAATGCAGATATAGATGTAATTTAAAAATAAAATCGATTTTCTAATATTGCACCTGTCAATACAGAACGAAATATTCTGTAGCCTATTTTGCCGTCAATACTGCCAACGTTGTCTTTGCTGTAATCAAATCAGCATATATTTATGTTTAACATGGTTTTTCATTTTACCAATGGGAAACATACATGTGTACAGACAAGGCTAGCAGCAGCAGCGCCGCATCAGACACGTTTCTGGTGTGTAAAGACAGAAAAATCCACGCAGTCGCCACGCAGCTGACACGCAACAGAAACGCCACGCTCACGCCACACAGCCAGTGTGTAGCCGGCGTATGCGTATGCGTTGTTATCAACTGATATTGCTAACAATGGTAAAACTGCCTAGTGCAAACCCTGTACAGTATTGTATTAGGGTCCCATGAGGTCCACCGGAAGGGGAGGGACTTCGCCTCTCTATACTAAATGCAAGCTCCAGGTACTTTCAAGTCACAAGCGAGTCTCAAGTCTTAACCTTCAAGTCGCAAGCGAGTTTAAAGGAGAAATCCGGCGCAAAATGAACCTAGACCAGTCGAACAACGAACGCCATGTAACCAGTAAACAGTAACATAGCTCAAGATCATGGTTTTCCCAAGATGGCACCCGCATGTATACATGAACAGTACAGTCTTTATAAACTATCTTTTAAATAAACTGTCTGTACACTTACAAAGTTCTCAATGCTTTGGTTTACATGTAGGAACCCTCATTATGCTACCGTGGAAGTGTGGTGCTATGTTGAGCCTTATTAGTGGTGTAGAAATAGCGATTTCTTTTTACTTTACTAGTGCCCCGACGACTAGCTTTATAAGCTAATTAGCGGTTTGCGATAAAAGTGGTCACATTCAATTAGCATGAAAACATATCCCAAAAAACGGTTGACTCGGTACATGTGTTATTAACCCCTAGGTTTGTTTTGCGCCGGATTTCTCCTTTAAGTCACTGTGGTGAGAATCAAGCAAGTTAAGTCAAGTCCCTGCTATACAGCAAGTCACAGGTCAAGTCATACAGTCTAAAGTAGGTTAAAAATTAATGTTTGCCTACTAGCTAATATTTAACCAGACGGTTAATTACATGAAAAGACACAGTCACGTACCTTTCTTTGTGGGGTTTGTAGTGACAAATAAAGTTAGTATGTTGTGGTGGTAGTGTCTGTGATTTTTGAGCTGCAAACCTCGCACACCGCTGTTCTCATCTTTAAACAGTCTTTGACTACATAATACTTGAATCCAAATTGTATTATTTTTGGCATAACCCCTCTATGACGGATGCCTCCTGCATTAGCTTCTGCTGGTCTGCCGCACTCTGGAAGGTTGCCAGGTTGGCGCGCATTGCATGAAAAGTCAACCGATTATGTGTCAAAAACAAAACGTAACTTATCAATATCTGGAAAAAAGCAAATATTACATCATATTACATTAATAAAAAGTGAAGTCCAACGTCGGCATGCTAACATGCTCACAATGACAATAGCAACATGCTGATGTTAAGCAGGTACAATGGTAAACATGTTCCCTATTTAAGTGTAGCTTGTTAATTAGCACAAAGTACAGCAGAGGCTGATGGGAATGGCATTATTGTTGCAGGTGTTTAGGGACATCAGTAAGTATTGAAATTGAAATTTTGGCCTGATGATGGCGCTAGATGAAAAGTAAAAGTTTTTTTACGATTATTTTTTGGGCATTTTAGGCCTTTATTTGTATAACAGCTGAAGACATGAAGGGGGAAAGAGAGGGGGAATAACATGCAGCAAAGGGCCACAGGTCGGAGTCAAACCTGCGGCTGCTGTGTCAAGGAGTAAACCTCTATACTATTCATCCTGAGTGGAACATGAATGAGCGTGCCAAATTTGAATGGCAATCTATTCAATAGGTAGGATATCTCACATAAAACACAAATGTGAACCTCATCGGGGTGCTAAAGGAAAAGTCAGGGGATCACCAAAGTTACCGGGATTCGTCCTCAGGGCTCAGTTTTTCAAAAAATGTAATCTGGATCAAATTGATACGGATTTGGAAATCCCATGTTTTGCTATCCAGGATCACCTGATCCATCTTACTTTTATGCCAGTTTTTTTAAAGGAACATTGGATTGGATCACTGTGATCCAAATACCAAATTTCAGGATTACCAAATCCTGTTTACCAGAGCCTTAAATGGAACGAACAGTGTAGCCTACTGGCTTAGCAAAGAACCACAGGTAGGCAAAATAACAGTGGCCACAAATAGCAATTGTTTGTTTTAATTTTAAGAAACAGAAACACTGTAATAAACAGAAACATTTTACATTCTTTATTTTGTTATAATGGTTTTTTTGGGGGGTTTTTTGTTTACCATATCTCATTAGATGTGACATGCTTCACATGTGCTTCAAATATGAAGAAATGTATATATCATCAGTAAACATTGATTTTGTGATCATTCACTTAAAAAAAACACTCTTTTATTTGGTTCGAAAAATCACAACTGAATCCACCCTTCTGATGGGATCAGGATAATGAAAAACCCAAAGGGCAGGTTTGATCCATATGAAATGTAAGATCGGATTACATGGTCTGATTTTAGTTCGGAATCCCTCTTTTGCTTTTGAAAAACCCATTTCCAAGATTTGATCCAATCCGTGATCTGAAATCCCAATGGAGTACTTTTGAAAAACTGGGCCCTGGGGACCATGAATGTCTGTACAGGATTGCATAGCAATCCATCCAATAGTTGTTGAGGTATTTTAGTCAGATCAAAGTGGTGGACCAACTAACATTGTGATCAATAGAGCCACACTGCTGGATACGTTTTTCTCATCTCCCCTGCCTGCCTGTCTCTTGCCTCCCTGTCTCTGCCTGCCTGTCTCTGCCTCCCTGTCTCTGCCTGCCTGTCTCTGCCTCCCTGTCTCTGCCTGCCTGTCTCTGCCTGCCTGTTACTGTCTGCCTGTCTTTTACTTTTGCCTGTTTCCGATCTCAAGTAAAGTTTTTATTTTACCTGTCTTAGAGTTGTGCTTTTGGGTTCAAAACTTTTTTCCCAGAACCTTTACACAGCTTCAGCAGGGCACTGGAAAAAGAAAATCAATAAAAATAGTAATATTTCATCCATTCATGTCTGTCCCATTGACTTCACAAAAATGCTGTGGTCATCCTGCTGACTTTTTAATGATGTCTATCTGAAACATCCCAATTTGTAAAATACAGTGGAGACACAGGAAGAACCTTATACCAAAGACTCACAAGATACTCAGGTTCGAACCATTTTACAGAAACCGACTAAAACAGACATGCCACTTTGGGTTAAAATAAGTAGTTTAAGTTTGTACATACTTTAGTTACAATACATAGGTATGTGACATAGTTACGTACATAACGTAGCGAAATGCAGTTACATACGTAACTTAACTTACGTAATAAGTTATATTAGGTAGCCTACGTAAAGTCAACAGCAGTCTCCTGGGTAAAAGTCCTGTAATTGTTTGACCCCTCCATCCATCCATTCACCCTAACCTTTTCTCTTCATGGACTCTTTATACTATGTCACCTGGCTTCCTCTTTTGCTCCCGACATAATTACTACGACCACTAGAGGACGCCGCCACAAAAAAATGTAAATACAGTATGGGTCGTGATAGGCTGCAGCGGGAAGTCTCGATTTCACAGTTCTGATCGGCATCGATCTGACTGGGATCGTATTCTGATTATCAGTTAAAGGAGAATTCCGGCCAATTTTTGATTGATCTTGATCGCTATAGCTATGCGAGTACTTTCGACCTGGATCGGTCCTAGCAAACTGGAGTTGCTGCAGCTACCTCTATGAGCGTCCACTGTGCTAAAACGGTAGTTGTCGGGGCAAGTTTTAGAGTGCCTTTGTGCCTCTTAACAGACACAAAATGCAATTAATATGTCTGTGCCACATGAACAGGGCCTTTACGTGACAACAAGATGCGTTTTCTCTCAGACATTGTTTAAATTCACCTACCCTGTCTTGATCCTGCTGGTGGGTAGCTTGGCCTGTTAGCTGCTAGCTGCTAGCTGGTAACTACCATCTGTGATAAGTGTGTTCAGCCAGGCTTTTGTGAAAATCATCATGCAGCAGTTCCGTGTGTATTTGTAGCTCATCCATTTAGTGTGTGATCGATCTGGTGTTGGTGAGTAGGATGCATGACAGTGTTGATCTGGGTGGTAGTTCCCTTAGGCGGGCAAGCAGCCTTCGTCCCCGCCTTCCGCAGCGGACAAAAATCCCCCGAGCGCCTGGTGGTCTGGTGGATGTCCTCCAGAGAACAGATCATGCCTTCGCAGCGAAAAATGTAGTTTATTTCCCCCTCAAAAATAGGTAATTGAGCACTGTAGTGGTTATGACCATATCAGTGACTATGTAACTGCATGGAAACGGGATTAATGATGTCTGTGGCTTGCACAGTAATATCGTTACTGGCTACAGGCTAGCTGTAGCTCGCGCTTGGCAGCTGCTTCATCTACTTGTTGCTCTGTCTGTCTGGTTCTTTCCAACTCTTGTGAGGCTAGTTCTTCGTCTGTATACTCAGGTTCGAATAAATAAGGACGACCATCAAACTCAAAAGGCTCTTCTGTGTGTTGTATATCTGCTATATTCTCCATAGTTACGTTAATCCAAGCTTCTTCCCTTGTAAACAACTCCACTCTTCACACACTACGTTCCGATCTGCACACTACTGTTTACCTTTTCCTGCTGCAACTGAATTCCCAGGAGACAGCGCAAGGCTACAGCTAGGCTTCAGTAACGCTATTACTGTGCAAGCCACAGACATCGTTTATCCCGTTTCCATGTAGTTACATAGTCACTTATATGGTCATAACCACTACGGTGCTAAATTACCTATTTTTGAGGGGGAAATAAACTACAATTTTTTTCCTTGTGAAGGCATGATCTGTTCTCTGGAGGACATCCACCAGACCACCATTTTTGTCCGCTGCGGAAGGCGGGGACGAAGGCTGCTTGCCTGGCTAAGGGAACTACGACCCAGATCGACACTGACAAGCCTCCTACTCACCAACACCAGATCGATCACACACAAAATGGATGAGCTACAAATACACATGGAAATGCTGCGTGATGATTTTCACAAAAGCCTGGCTGAACACGTATCATGGACGGTAGTTACCAGCTAACAGCTAGCAGCTAGCAGCTAACAGGCCAAGCTACCCACCGGCAGGATCAAGACAGGGTAGGTGAATTTCAACAATGTCTGAGTTGAAAACATATCTTGTTGTCAAGTTAGGGCCCTGTTCATGTGGCACAGACATATTAATTACATGTTGTGTCTGTTAAGAGGCACAAAGGAAATCTAAAACTTGCCCCGACAATTACCATTTTAGCACAGTGGACGCTCATAGAGGTAGCTGCAGCAACTCCAGTTTGCTAGGACCGATCCAGGTCGGGTTTTTTTCTATCGAAAGTACTCGCATAGCTATAGCGATCAAGATTAACGTAAAAATTGGCCAGAATTCTCCTTTAAATAGAAGTTTTTGTATTAACACAGCTTGACTGAGCTCGCTCAGAGCTGAATTTGAAATTTTGTTATGTAACCATAAATTTTAGCAACATGTGCAGTTTAATCTCTACCTCAGCTGTGAGAAATACGGCCTTGGAAAGTCGAGGTGAAAGGTCAGGAGAGAATCCATACAATGCGACGCTGCTCCAGATTGAACATCAATCCCTGTCATCTGCTCAAGGAGAATACCATCATCCTCAGCGCCCCAGCTCCTGCAGACAGCTGTCAGCTGATGCATACCCAGGCAGAGGAGTCCCTGCCCTGGGCAGCAGGGTGAGGCTTGCCTCCTGGCCTGGAGCTCTGCTGGTGGTCCCTGACATGGAGCCCAGTCCTGTCATTACTGCTGCCCGGGGGGCAGGGACTGCTCACTGGCACCATTAACTTTTCATCAGCACCTCCGGGTTTCAACTCCTATCATCTACTTCCACAGAAAAGACCATAAATATACTCCTCCGTGTCTGCAGTGCGCTGTACTATAATTTACTAACGCCATCAAATCTTTTCACCTGCCTAAGCTCACCAAGACACCACTGAAACTGGCTAGTTACGCCATTGTGTTGTGTGGTTAGGGGTGGAGAAATGATGGACCGGAGGCTTTTATCTATTTTTATGATGAATGTTTACCTTCTGGATAGGAACAGATTATATGTACTGCTCAGTCAATACAGTTGGCTTGCACACTCAAGCATATATTGTTTTAGATGGCCTGTATGTATGTGTGGATTAATTTCAGAAGCCATCAAACTTAGAGCGGGTTATCTGGGTTAACTGTGTATAGATCAGTAAATGCACTTTTGGCTAGGGATGTATTACACTTAACTCATGATTTGATACAATTCACGATTTTAAGTTCACAATACGATTTTCTCACGATTTTGTTACAGTTTTTCTCAATCGCTTTGGCACATTTACTGAAACAAACTTAAAATGTTCAAAACTCGTACAATCCTCACACCACATGGTACATTCAGCACATCACTCTATGTGACCTGCAAAAGGTGATTACTCAATCAATATAATTAACTCATCTTTCAAATGTAAATAAATATATCAATGAATAAATCATTGTCATCAAAACAAAAGGGTTCCTTTATCATTGCTTAGACCAAGACAGTCAAAATGCAAAGACATCTTGTCATTTCACAGTGTACTCTGAAAGTATTATAGTTACCCACTATGTGATATTGTTGCTAACATTGTATATTCAGGCAGCTGAATGGTATTGATGTCAGCCATGGCACACACTATACTTTCTCATTGTATGTACACACCAGCCAACTGTAAATACATAAAGAAAGCTTGTACAGAAAAAAAGATATACAACAGCAAAATAATCAGGAAATTGTGAATTGTGAAAAAGTGCAATAAACAAGAAAATATGCTGCAAATGTATCAACCTCATGGGTCATCCAATCTCCATCTCCTCTCTGTCTGGCCACAACATTTTATCGACATCACACCTGTTATCCTCTCTTGTAATGCAATAAGGGAAAAGTCTTCTGGCATAGTCCCCAGCCCCTTTTCTCTTCCTGTTTTCTTGTTACCAGTTCTAGTGTTTTGACATGTTGCCTGCTCCTGACCTGGTGCCCTCTTGGATTTGATTATTCGGACTGACATCCTGGTGTCAACTTGTAATCCTGTTCCTGGCTTTTGCATCTTGTAAATCTCCCTTCATCTTATGACTACCATACACTAGAAGACTCTGAAAAGACTAAACATGATCTACTATCTTACATCTAAAGACAATCTGTCATAATGTCACTGAGGTTTTAGTCACAGACTAGAAGATTTTGCAAAGACAGGGGATCTTGCAGGGTCACAATTTGCAAGACTACTATTTAACTTTACTACCAAGACTTAAGACTTACGATAATATCAAACACGTTTGATTTTTTTGGAACGTCAAGACGTGAAAAAGACTGACTTAAGACAGCTCGAACTGAGTTTTATGACCATGACAGGGGAAAGTGACACAGCTACCAGCAGCATTGAACTACTAAGCCAACAAACATACAGTACTGGATAGAATTTATCACCTGAGTTTATCTGGGTACTTCTTCCATCACTGGTTCCTCAGTACAGCCTTCTGCCACAGACACTCAACATTTGTCCAGCATTGGCTGACGGAAGTTTCGGTTCATCAACACATCAACACATCTCTCTGATTCTCCACCACGAGAAGTGTGAAATGGCAGGTTGTGATTGTGTGTGTGTGTGTGTGTGTGTGTGTGTGTGTGTGTGTGTGTGTGTGGGCGGGCTCTGGCCTTTTCCCCTCCTCTCCCACGTCCTCCAGCTCTGCCGCAGCATTAGCATGCAAACAGCAGCTGCAGCGCTGCGCCCCATTGCTCACTTCAAACAGCCGCACAACCTCAGCTCCCACACACACACACACACACACACACACACACACACACACACACACACACACACACACACACACACACACCACACACACACACACACACACACAAACTCCCACACAGCGTCACACTATGGCCATGTAGTCTAGTTCATATATCACAACAGTAGAAGAAAAAGCACTTTGTACATGTCAACGAGATGTATTCATTTGACATTCACCCCATGCAGTAAGGGACACATACAGACACACACACACACACACACACACACACAGTTAACAACCCACGCAGTATGAATGCTACACACACACACACACACACACACACACACACACACACACACACACACACACACACACACACACACATAACCTGTACTCTGTTTTTCTGCAGAACCTGTTCAGCTGTTAACGATGTTTTCTTGTTTCTTCCCTTTGTTTCCCAAAGTACAAATTCAAAGAGCTTCACTCTGAGTGTTGAGCTGGATTTAAACTTGTGCATTATGAGGTTACAGCATAGCAACAGAGCCCAGGAGCCTCTGCAGCTGCAGCCCAACCTTCACCAGAGCAGACCAGCACCTCCTCAAAGGTGTAACTACACGCTGGGGCTCTGGGTACAAGCAAACCCAAATCTGCTGTATGTAGGTAAAAGCTCAGGGTGTCAGGCTACTGTACTGTAATGGCCAGGGGAAATCCATAAACCATGAAAATAGATAAAACACTGCAGTGATATGGGCACATTACATATGTTTCCAATTGGTACTCCGTCTGGTAAAACCAATCATCGACCATTGCATTTTGGTGCGCTTGGATTTGTCTATGTGTGTGAAACGAAACCGAACCAATGTGACATTTTTTTGTTGGATGAATAATGACTGATATTTATTTTGCATATAGACAGGTTTATTTTATTGGACTTAGAAGACATCAATGAAGCTTTTCAAATGCCGAGCAGCAGCAGAATTCTTTTTTGTGATCAAATGTTTATTTCGAAATTGAAAAATAGAATAGAAATTCTACAAACATTTAGTTGATTTGAATTGAATGGGTACGTCAGCATGCCAATACAGTATATACAGTCATATATAAATGTTTTCTACCACGGGAGATTTAATGTCCATTAACCTTAGCTTTTAGTCAATTTCATTTATATAGCCCAATATTACAAACCACAAATTTCCCTCAATGGGCTTCACAAACTGTACAGCATACATCACCCTCTGTCCTTTCGACCCTCACTTTGCAGAAGGAAAAACTCCCCGAAAAATTGAGGAAAGGAAGGGCACTCCTGAGGAGGGATCCCTCTCCCAGGACAGACAGGCAGGCGGTAGATGATGTGTGCACAGAATAACCAACAGAATAAAAAAAATATCACCTACTGACAAAAATGATACATAGAATGTGAACATATATTTATTTTCACTGTTCTACAAAACAGAACATTATGGATATGGATATATTTGGTGGGCGAGCGCAGTTCAGATGTCAAACAAACAATTGAAGAAGTGGTGCTGGCATACATTTTCCTTCACGTTTACAAGTAATGACTGAAAACAATGATATCATTAAACTAACAGATTGGCCTCAGTTGAGCAAAGAGAGTAAAGAAGGCCGGTTCCAGACCAGCCCCCACCCCGCTGACCAGAGCCCACTGTGTCCTCCATGACAGGCTGGCTGTCAAACTCTGCTGCTTGTAACTGTAACAGTGATGGGATGAGACTGGTAATTCTGGGCACCAGGATGGGAACCAGTACAACTCAAAGCATTCTGCAGTTTGTTGATCATCATATAGTCTATATCCATGATGTTCCACTTCCAGGATTGCTCCGTTGCCAACGGAAATTCTGCTAGATTTCACTCTCTTCGGCCAGATGTCCGTTACCTTCCGCTTTCTTTGTGTTGGCGTTCTAAACTCTGGTGGATTTCTGAGGACCATGGTTAACTGCTCCTCAGATCTCTGCAGGGTCAATCTAGACAGCTAGCTAGACTATCTGTCCAATCAGAGTTTTCTGTTGCACGACTAAAACAACTTTTGAACGTACACATGTTCCACCAAAACAAGTTCCTTCCAGAGGCTATTTTGCAGAGGCACCGTGTTCTGCCCGGTGCTTAGCGCCTCCCAAGACAATTGTGATTGGTTTAAAGAAATTCCAATCAACCAGAGCACGTTTTTCTCCCAATGTGAGACTCATCATCATATAAATTCCAAGGATGAATGTGTGAGTGATCTCAGGACGGATCTCTGCTTCATCACAGATGGTAGTTTCTAATTACACATCCCCAACATTTGGGGGGTTGGTGGGAACACGAGCAGAATGCATTAATTAGCAGACGTGTTCAGATTGAAGATGCTCTTTTTAAGACATAAGATCCACTTATACTCTATGTGTTTGTGTGTTTCAGTGTTTGTGTTCATATATTACGTAATGGCGCAGTAATAATCTTTCAGCAGACTTCACTCGCTGACGTCACAGAATCTGTTCCTTGGTTCGGTTTCATGGTTTGTCCGAAGACAATAAGGATCTAGACCAGAAGATGTTTTATTTATTTCCAGCTGAGGCTGAAATTAGACGACTGTGACACAGTGATGAGGTGGTTTGAGTTAGGGTCCTTTCTCAAACTACCTCGTTCACATGGAGGGTTTGCCACATTTTAAACCAATTAGCCGGGAGTGGAAGTGGGTCATAAAACCCTCCAATAGCGAGTCTACATCAATGCTGACTTACAGACCACGTACGACGCCTGTTTTGTGTCTGTCATGGAAGAAAATGTAAATTCCGTACGATTACCTGTACAAACATTTACTCATAAACTGCACAAACTAAGATATTTAACATAAGACACTTAATATCGCCATGCAGGCAGTTAAGAACTTAAAGGTTACATTGTATTTAGAATCAAATATTCTTTTATAGTAAAGAAGAAAGTAAGAAAATTGTAAACATGTTAATTTTATTGTAAAGTGTTGTATAATTACAGGGACTGGTGCAAAAAAACCAAGCAGCCAATAAACATCAGGGTTTAAAACGAGGAGAGGCCACCAAAGAAGCAGGAAAGTAAGTTTTATTAGGCAACAGTTGCTGCCAGTGGCGGCGCCAGAGATGTTCTTTTGCTGGTGCTTTGGGGTTGCTGGACGTTTCAGTAAGGGTGCTCTGAAATTGTGAGTTTCCCTTGACACAAATAGGCTAACGTTACACACATTCGCGCAGATGCCCACCCACCTCCGCCGCGATTTACTAAGCGAGCGAACGAGAGAGATTGATTTAAAGTTGCCGATACAACAGCACCATAGAACTCTGATTAGCCCACCAAACATATTTCAAATACCAGCCAACAAGCCAGGTTCAAACAATCATTACTGCAGCTCTCATACAGTGGCTCAGAAGATTAATGCAGCAGGCCAAATACACCCCCCATAGCCAAGCACACACATAAACACACACGCGCATGTATCCTCACACAGTTTTCACACTTGCACGTATGGTCAAAATAACGTGGTCATATCTGTAGTGACTAAATATATCTAAATAAGCCACTGACGGCGAACATGGCTTCTGGGCTAAAAATAAACCAATGTCCAGTGTGCTGTGTAACTTTAGATTCGGTGATCCATTTATTCACATTTCTGTAAAACACATGTTCACTGTAATGCTCTTCTACAAGACAGAGATAAGAGTAAAGTTCTTGCATGGACCCCTATCAGCTGTCAGCCACTGTGGCCTGGCTGTGCGATCCTCTGGTCTAATGTCATGTACAGCAGGGTGACGTTAAGCATCCCCAGCAGCAATCACAACCGTGGTCAGATCACTTTCCTCCGGCCGCTTTTCTTCGTCCCTGTTGGTGACAAGTTCACCATATCTCTCAGTCTCATTTACAGATTTTGATAAAGTCTCCACACCTTGACGTTTAGGGAGTAATAAACTATCCATTGCTAGCGTTAGACTCACTTCTCTAATCCTAACAGCTCCAAATATTGAGCTCTTCTTCTTCTGTGTGAATACGTTACTGCGGAAGTAAGTTTTTTTAGCCTAAAAATAATCGGTTTGTTTTATTAATGTACTTATTCATTTTTCAAATATAAATTATACTATTTACACATTAACGATTTTTTATTTATTTATAAATCAACCACAGCAATTTCTTGGGGGTGCTATGGCAACCCTAGGGGTAGCTACAGCACTCCCTAGCCCCTCCCTGGTGCCGCCTATGGTTGCTGCTTCTGAAAGATCTTCTGATACGAAACCATGGTTACAAAAAGTTATGACAGTTCCGGTTTCCGCCAGAGAGAGGAAAGTTTGTCCCGAAGCTTGCCGCTGTATTTATACCCTACACCTTAATGAAAGGTTGCTTTATTCAGAGTGGGAAGGGTCCGGTCCAGAAAGGCCCTTGGTGTCTGAAGCCAACACATTCTCACTCCCATCGCATAAAATACGGACGATTGGTCAGGTGCCTTTGGCTTTGTTATTGACCCTAAAAGTCTTCTTTAGCGTCATATCTATATAAAATGAACGTTTCTATGACAAGTGGGACACGAACCCTGTTCTCCAGGGTGAAAGTCCTGTGTTGTTTGACCCAGCCATCCTCCCCATGCGGAATTTCAGCCTTTCATACTACTCGCTACCGTTGTCGCTCTTAATCCTATGTCATCTTCACATGCCGCGGAGCTGCTGCTCTGCCCGATGCGTTCCATTCACACGCTGAGGGTTGGTTATTGCCTCGTATCTGACGCTGAGAGCCACTGACCAAGCGTCCGTATTTTACGAGTTCGGAGTGAGAACAGGTTGCTGAAGCAGGCAGAGCTCAGACAGTAGATTTAGATACAGAGCTGTCAAAGGGGACACTTTACAGCTTCAAAATCATATTTTTTACTCTTTTGCTTTCAAGCAGAGAGTGAAACTGTAAGTGCTTTATTGCTGGATTTTACGTCTCTTTCGATATTATTTATCATGGGATGTCGCTAAGACAAGACTAAACATCTATAGTGATGCAAGCAGCTCTGTGAGACTAGACTGTGAGGCACAGCAGTGCTTTGAGCTAAATACTAACACAAGGAGTGTTTTTCTCCTCTCTGTATCCCCATTTCAGGTTGTTTTTTGTTTTGTTTTGTGTGAGATCACAGGGAAAAAATAACTGGAGGAGTGCTAACTTTTATTGGAATTGTTCACTTCATGTTTACTGTAATACAGTGACACTGACTGAAATAGTGCTGTTAGCATTGAGCTAAAACTTCAGTTGCCATTTTAAATGAACCTACTACAACAAGCTGCAACAACAGTTCCTAAAGCTACATGGATAAGATTAGGCTGCAGACCTCAATAATTATTTAGACCTTTTTTTTTACATGTATATATATCATATGTATATGTGTGTGTGTGTGTGTGTGTGTGTGTGTGTGTGTGTGTGTGTGTATATATTGTCTATATAAATAAATAAGTGGAACCATTTAAAAAGCAGCAGCTCACAAAGGCAGCAGATACTAAATACTGTTTTCTGTCTTTCCTCCCTCACTGTGACACACACCGTTCTGTTCTACTGTGTGTGTGTGTGTGTGTGTGTGTGTGTGTGTGTTTGTGTGTGTGTGTGTGTGTGTTTGATTCAGATGTGACTGTGCCACCTAAATCATGTAGGCGCTGCAGCAGAGTGTCAGATATCGACGCCATGGCAACAACACAAAGCTGTGTGGTTACATAAAGATGATCAGAGTTTCAGAGCAAAAAGACAAACTGATCAAAAACAGACATAGACTCAACTGAGGAGCCACTGTGATAAACTGATCTGATCTCAGACCCCTTTTAGCCCCTTGTGATGCGTCTCGTCAGATAATTAAAAAAAAAAGTCAAGTGTAAATGCAGTCAGAATTACATCTGAATGTTTGAGACGGAGTGTTTTAGGTCTGAACCAAGCAGCAACCTCTGGTGCTGAAAAATGAAGCCAACACAGAAGTGCCAAAAACTGCAGTTCATCAAGTGGCCACTTGAGGCTGACTCCCAAACGGAGTCATTAGGCTCGTTCGAGATGAACTGCGCTTCGCCTGTAAAGTGGACAAGAGCATGCCGTGGCAGCAGGGGGCGGTGACAAAAAGCCGCGGTCAAGTCGGACAGTTTACAGCCGTTTCTAGCAGCCTTTAGGCTGAACAGGAAGTGACAAAAACACTCACATCCTGTTAGGTCAGATTCCGATTTATTAAAATGTTATCAGACCCATATATCAGTCATATTTATCTTGTACACAGTCTCCAGTTGTTTTAAAAATGACAGAGTAGCTGTCAAAATGCTCTACATGCGATCTGTTTCTGATGTTGATAAACAACAGACTGTAGATGATCCGTAATCTGAACAGATTTAGTCTCTCTGACTAATAAACGTAATTATCAGCCACATGTGTTCTGTACAGAATAAGCCTTTAATCAGACAAATAGAAATTAAAATCCCTCCAATTCAAAAACAATAAAAAGTTTGTAAGAAAAACGTCTTCATGTTGAGTCGATTCTCAGCTGTGAGCCAGGCGTTTCCCATCATGCCCTGGGTCCGCCTGGGTCTTGCAGTCGGTGGAGAGCAACTGCGCTGCCTGCCTCTCAAAACTGCGATCTTGATCTCGTGAGGTTATCGTTGCCCACGTGTGCATGACGTCGGAGCAAGTCGGGATCAAGTCGGACACAAATCTATCATGAAATGTCAACAAATGACAACAAATGTTCATCTTAGTTCTCTGACAAGCAACTTTACAATTTTGGTTCTCTCTCTTACCACTTTCCTGGTGTCATTTGCAGCTGTTTTCCGCTTTAAAAACCAGCTTGCTTTAAAAACCAACTGTACACCAGTGTTATAGTCGAGACCACCTAAACCAGCCCAAGACCATCACCAAGACCAGAGTGTATTGAGACTGAGACAAGACCGAGACTTAGAGGGGTTGAGACCGAGTCAAGACCAAGACCAAGGCAGGGCGAGACCGAGCCTAGACCAAGACCAGATTTGTGTTAGACAGCCAGAGCTTCTTCTCCTGTCTCCGCATTCACTTTCTTGGGAGTGCGTGTAATGGCGCTGGCACACCAACCCGATAATCGGCCGTTGGACAGTCTGGCGAGGTCAGTGACTCGAGTCTGTTCGGTGTGTTCTGTGCCGTCGGAGGAGGAGCTGTCAGCCTTTATTTTGGCCGACCCGACATGCTCAGTCGGAGACAGGGCAGTCGGGACTCACCCGGAAATGGCGAGCGGATGAGCCTCTCAAAATCTGACGAAAATCTTTTAAACTGACCTTTGTCGATCTGAAATGAAGACAGATTCAGCAACTGCATGGCCTATTTCTCGCTTAAAATGTTTTCAGAAACACGTTTCGGTGAACTATTTTCGTACAATATGAGATCGTATTCTGAACAATCTGGCTGTGAATTTCCGGAGAAAAAAGACCCACGTGACACGTCCTATCAGCTGCCGGTTTTCATTTTCTGGGAAACAATACAGAGAAGTGCCGCCTGCTGCTATGGAGACGTATTACGTTTCGCGCACGCACAGAGCATACACTCAAGTCAGGGTCACCTCAGTGTGTTTTGAGGCATTTTTTTGGACCTCGGGGACCCGACTGATCAGTCCGACTGCAACTCTAAAGGGGGCAGGGGAGAGGGGGGTTTACGGTAACACATTTCAAATTAGATATGTCAAGTTATTCGTTGCATTTGCAAGTTTTAACACATAGGCATAATTTAGACAACGCACAGGTTTCCGGATTCCGAGACGAGACCTTCAAAAATTGGTCTTAAAGCTGCTACTCCGTGTTCGACTTCTGCGTTTCTGCTGGAATATTTGTATGTGAATTCTGTTTTTCAGGGCAAGCATCCAAACACACTCACCTGCTTCCAGGGAAGAACTCATGAATAATTATTTTACACTTTCCAAACACTCCAACACTTTTGCTGTGTACAGATCCTGGGAGCTGGCCTGATTATGCTGTTTGCTTGTTTACAAGCATTTTGCCCAGCAGTCCCTGCAGCCGCTCGCTTTTTGCCGTCTCAGGAGTCCGCAGCCGTCCGGATGATACTGCTTCTTCATCTCCCAAGGCTAAAACAGACCTCTATTTTTCTCCAACAGGGTTCACTGCTGCTGAATTTATCAAAGCTCTGCTCAAAAACAGAAATAAATAAATAAAATTATTCACTGTTTTGCCTCTGGGATTAAGCTTCAGCTGTATAATAGCATATGCAGATGAATACGTCTTTCCTCCAATCCTTACATCTGTTCTGTGTTTTTTCAATTCGCTTTTTTTAACATTGATATAGTAACAGCTGATACTTAAGTGCACTTAAACTATTTTAGGATGGCTTTATAAAGCTTTAGTCAAGACCACCTGTCAGTTGAGAATCAAGTCCGAGTCAGAGCTAAAAGTTGACAGTTGTTTCATATATTTTAAATCATGGAAGAGTGGGTGTACAAAAAAAATCCCATTTATCCCAAATTATGTATGGCATTTGAATCAGTCAAAACACTTGCAAGGCTGAGACAAGTCAGAGACAAAAAAAACTATCTTACAGAGACACATCCAAATCAACAAGTCAGTCAAAACCTTCCTAAGCCTGAAACGATTCTGACCCAAGGACCAAGACAAGTCAGTGTCAAAACACCTACGAGTTGACAGTTGTTTCATAATTTTATATATCTCAATCCATGGCAGATTACAACAAGTCAGAGTCAAGTCAATTACAAGACCCAAGACAAGTCAGACTTAAAGTACCAATGTTAAGACACACGTCGAAAGATCCTTGATCCGTTGGACCCAAAAAGCCGAGGCAAAACACCCTCGAGACCAAGGCATCTTCAAGTCAAATCATCTGCAAGACAGAGACAAGTCACAGTTAAAATGTCCACAACACTAGAACCTAGGCAAAACAACTACGGGATCAAGACAAGTCAAAATCAAAATGCCAAACAGATGGGAGTCATCTCCAAGCTTGAACACCCAGAAAGGATGAGACAAGTCAGAGGAAACGAGTCCAAGTCAAAACACCTCCAAAGCCCAGAAAAGTCCAAAATTGACCCGTACTGCAGCACGGTTTAAAGCCAAAATAGTTCATATATTGTTGTAGCTAAATGACCTTCCGTTCATTAATCTATCAATACTACATGCCAGATTGCCAGCAGCATTTCCTCTCTGACGTGACTGTGATGCTGCAGAACATTTTATTATCTGAACTGACCAGTGGAAACAGTGAGAGAGAGGAGTTGAAGTCAATAAAAAGAGAAAGTATTCAGGGTTCACAGCTGACTCTGCCACCTTTGTTGACCTTTGCTTGTTGCTGAGTGTGGGTGATGATGCTCCTCTGATCAATAACGCCCACCAGACCCATCTCCAGCCTGAGGAGCTGACAGAAGAGTGAAGCTGAAAAAAAATCATATCTGCACTCTGCAGCAACGAGGAAGTTTGTCAAGAGTGTGTGTGTGTGTGTGTGTGTGTGTGTGTGTGTGTGTGTGCGTGTGCGTGTGTGTGTGTGTGTGTGCGTGCACGCGCATGTGTAGGCTCTCTGGTCTAAATACCATTCAGTTTCCACTTTACAGGGTCTCATTCACACAAACGTCTCCTCCAGGCTGTGAGTCAGGTGAAGCAACAACACAATCAGTCTAAAGTCCTGCTAGTGTCCCCTACAGGAGGCAGAGCTCATTACAGCCACAATATGACAACAACGGAAAAGCACAATGCCTTAAAGTTTAGGTAGCTTATGGGACAATTTTGGGACCGTGTAACCCCTAAACAGATGGGCTGTTCCAACACCAATCTTTTCTCCACAGTGCTGGTGGACTAGGCCATTCCATCGGGCATTTGTCAGAATTGCCAGTCCGATTCTCTGTAGTTGCTGCAGCCCTGTTCGCAAACAATATGTTAATAAGCACCTCAACACTTTCTCCAAGTGCTGCAAGACATTTGGTATAGCAGCACTTGAGTTTTGTCTTTGTCATCTTGAAGTAAAAAGTCATACAAAAGCAAATCCTGTTTGTCTTTGACTTTTTTACTTCTCGATATTTGAAAGAACACCGTCAGCTGTGTGACGGAGCTGCGAGCCGCTTCATCACACTTACAGAAATATGACGAAGGTGTTGACATGTTGTACATCAGACAGCCTTTCGACCTCTATCAGGCTCTGCAGGCCTGAGCAGCATAACACTTAACACTAACAGGAGCTGACTCGGCATCTTCTTACAGTCAGCAACCCGTCATGTAGACGGCTTACATGCAGTGAAGGATGACCTTGTGTCTACCTCCTCCTGCTCTGGTCTCACGGGGACAGCTGATCCATATCCTGCCACATCTGTCTGGTAACACGGCGGTGAAATCTCTGTGCCACAACAAATCATAATCATGTCATCACAGAACCTAGGACTGTGTGTTCCTGCTCTACATTAGTGATATAACACGCTATTTCCTGATTTGTTTTTAAGTGCAATCAAAAGCATAGTCAAATGGATGGAAATGTACATCTCCCAAAATTGACTTCTTTAAGCCTCGATTATACGCCGCAACGAACGCATGCATGTACAGCTGCAGCCACTATGGACCAATAGTAGTTCTGTTTACGCTATCCGCTTATCCTGCGCAGTAGATCGCTACGCTATCGCACCCACAAGAAATTTCTTTGTGGTTTATTTATAATTTTAATGTGTGAAAACAATCCATTTTGATTTAAAAACAAATAAATACATTAATTAAACCAACCAATGATTTTTTTTAGACTAAAAATCATGAAGCCAACACAGGCGATCTGATGTTTATCTTTACTTCCACTTCCTGTTAGCCAGAGCACAATGTTTTGTAAACATAGGTGGAGACTCAGTCAAAACCTGGATCAAAAGTGATTGTGAACCCAATAGAGCTAATACAGGTGATGTTACTGTAATAGGTCTCATGAAGGTGTAGTAGACACAACGCAAGTAGTTTCTTACCAATTCAATTCAATTTTATTTATAGTATCAAATCATAACAAAAGTTATCTCAGGACACTTTACAGATAGAGTAGGTGTAGACCACACGCTATGATTTACAAAGACCCAACAATTCCTGTGATTCCCCCAAGAGCATGCATGAATGCGTAAATGCGACGGCAGTGGCGAGGAAAAACTCCCTTTAGGAAGAAACCTCGGACAGACCCAGGCTCTTGGTAGGTGGTGTCTGACGGTGCCGGTTGGGGGTGTGATGGACAGTGGCAATAATAGTCACAATAAAGATAATGACTAGAAATAATAGTTGTAATAGTTTAGGACCAAGAAAGGAGGAGGAGGAGGATGGAGTGGAGGAAGGGAACCTGCCCACGATTGCTGCTGAGGATGCTAGCATTGCTGTATATGTTATTAGCATTGTTTTGCTATGAAGATGTCTAATAGTAAGTGCATGATATAGTTTTTTTCACTGTTGCTTATTATTAATGGAATGCATTTGGTGGTTGAGGTACATATTCGGATTCCTTATAGTTTATAGTATATTGCAATGCTCATTCACAGGGCCGTTGTTAGGACTGGGTGTCCCCGGCTACAGCCACAAATGTTTTATGAATATCCCCGGATCTCCCGCTATCTCTCTCTTTTACAAAACTAACTATAACAGAAAAAAAGCCCCAGAATGGCACATGCAAATGAAGAAAACAAGTATTTTCCAAGGCACTCGCAGTTCTTACTTTTTTTTGTAGAACTCTGTCAAGTTTATTTTTCCGAGCCAAATAGAACGAGCAGCTACGTGCGGGGTCCGACAATCATGCCGTATTTATTGCTATCACCTAGCAATCGTCTCTAAGCGAGGGAAGTTATGAAAGGTGTAATTTTCAAAGGGGTAAGCGAGCATCCGGAAAGCATACCTCCTATGGGGAGATTAATAGGCTAACAAGCCATCACCTCCCGTTAGCATCCCATTGACTGCCATTCATTTTGGCGTCACTTTGACAGCAAATAACTTTACATCTGAAGCGTTTCAAAACTCTATTTGTCCATTGTTTATTTCTAAAGAAACACGACAATGTATAAAAGGCTCCATTACATGGTATCTCATGTTATGGCTCCATAGCAGCAGTTTTTATAAAAATAGACTAATGATTGTGTCATAACCACACAAGTTCCTGTCGCACAATAGATAAATTACCGTATAGTCAGGAGAAGCTCACAGGCAATCGGGGGAACGTGGAGGCATACAGTCAAGGGAGAAGCCCATAGAGAGTCCATGAAAAGCAAACATATTTCAGCAAGGTTTTGATGGATTGGAAATACTTCGGTATGTGGCAAGTGAATTCATATGAAGTAACATTTATCCACGAACAGATTTCTCTTGTTCTCAGTTTGAGGCTGCACAGTAACGCTCAGCCATCACCGGAAAAGTGCTTCTAATTTCTTTCACTGTCTATGGTAATTTTCGGAGGAATCATAGCCATATCAGTCTAAGACATAGTTTAGGAGCCCTAATACTAATGATTTTGTTTGAAGTTCATGTGATTTTTGCAGTCCATGTTTCAGACTCAAACACACGGCGCTCTGAAGCAGATCTGTGCGTCGCTTAGTGTCTACTCTCACTGTGAAAATAGAGATGAGCAGCGTGCCTTCCGTGGTCTGTGCAGCTTCAGGTTTAGAGTGGACGTGCTCTTGTGTATTACTGCCATAGTTTCGGTTTTCCACCTCCGATGTAGAGCAGCGTACAGCCACTTCCCTAAACGTTGTCTCATTCAGAGACCAGAGTCTCAAACGGGGCTCTGTCTGTCAGAAGGTCTGAGATATACCATATCAGCAGAGCAATAATGAAACGTTAATGCACAGCAGACCATGTTGCAGGTAGATTATTTTCTTAATTATAGTGACTTTAATCTGTCACATTTAGTCCCTTTGTCAAGTTTCTTTGTTTAGTTGGTTTCAGGTTTTCCCATTTCCTGTTTTATTTTGTCCCTAGTCTTGTACGGTTTTGCTTCCTCTCTTCTGGTTTTCCCGCCCTTGTGATTGTCTGATGTGTTTCACCTGTTATCCAGCCCTAGTGTCACCTGTCCCTCGTTTCCTCATTACCCTGTGTATTTAGTCCCTGTGCTTTCTGTGTCTGTTGTTGGTGGATTGTCATTTGTCTTTCGTTACTCATCGTCTGTGTTGTCTGGAGCTTTGTGCTCCTGGTAGGGTCTCCCAAGGCAAAGTGGTCTCAGGTGAGGGGCCAGACAAAGAATGGTTCAAAAACCCTATGAGTGACCGAAGAAGAGATGGAGTGACCCTGCCCGGAGGAAGCCCGGGGCCCCCGTCTGGAGCCAGGCCCAGATGGAGGGCTCGTCAGCGAGCGTCTGGTGGCCGGGTTTGCCACGGAGCCCGGCTGGGCACAGCCCGAAAAAGCTACGTGGCATACATCTCTCTATCCCATGGGCCCACCACCTGTGGGAGGAACCGCTGGGGTCGGGTGCGCTGCCACACAGGTGGCAGTGAAGGTCAGGGACCTCGACGGACCAGACCCGGGCAGCAGATGCTGGCTCTGGGGACATGGAATGTCACCTCTCTGTGGGGAAAGGAGCCGGAACTTGTGCGGTAGGTGGAGCGCTACCGGTTAGATCTGGTGGGGCTTACCCTCTACGCACATCGTCTTGGTTCTGGAACCATACTCCTGGATAGGGGTTGGACTCTTTTCTTCTCCGGAGTTGCCCAGGGTGTGAGGCGCCGGGCGGGTGGGGGGATACTCACAAGCCCCCGGCTGAGCGCCGCTACGTTGGAGTTTAATCCCGGTGGACGAGAGGATCGCTCCCCTACGCCTGCGGGTTGTGCCGGGGAAAACTTGACTGTTGTTTGTGCATATGCACCAAACAAGAGTTCAGAGTATTCGGCCTTCTTGGAGACTCTTGAGTGAGTCCTGCATGGGGGCTCCAGTGGGGGGACTCCATAGTTCTGCTGGGGACTTCAACGCGCACGTGGGCAATGATTGAGACACATGGAGAGGCGTGATTGGGAGGAACGGCCTCCCTGATCTAAACCAGAGTGGTTGTTTGTTGTTGACTTCTGTGCTAGTCATGGATTGTCTATAACGAACACCATGTTCGAACATAGGGATGCTCATAAGTGTACTTGGTACCAGAGCACCCTAGGCCAAAGGTCCATGATCGATTTTATAATCGTTTCATCTGATCTGAGGCCGTATATGTTTTGGACACGCGGGTGAAGAGAGGGGCGGAGCTGTCAACCGATCACCATCTGGTGGTGAGTTGGGTCAGGGGGTGGGGGAAGACTCTGGACAGACCTGGTAAGCCCAAACGGGTAGTGCGGGTAAATTGGGAACGTCTGGAGGAGGCCCCTGTCCGACAGACTTTCAACTCACACCTCCGGCGGAGCTTTTCGTGCATTCCTGTGGAGGCTGGGGGCATTGAACCCGAGTGGACAATGTTCAAAGCTTCCATTGCTGAAGCTGCGGCGAGGAGCTGTGGTCTTAGGGTCTTAGGTGCCTCAAGGGGCGATAACCCACGAACACCGTGGTGGACACCGGTGGTCAGGGAAGCCGTCCGACTGAAGAACATATCCCTGAAGAAGGGATATGTTATCCCAGAGGACTCCAGAGGCAGGTGAGAGTTGGCCTCCGCCAGGGCTGCGCTTTGTCACCAATCCTGTTTGTAGTATTTATGGACAGGATATCGAGGCGTAGTCGGGGTGGAGAGGGGTTGCAGTTCGGTGGGCTGGGGATCTCATCGCTGCTTTTTGCAGATGATGTGGTCCTGATGGCATCATCGGCCTGTGACCTTCAGCACTCACTGGATCGGTTCGCAGCCGAGTGTGAAGCGGCTGGGATGAGGATCAGCACCTCTAAATCGGAGGCCATGGTTCTCAGCAGGAAACCGAAGGAGTGCCTTCTCCAGGTAGGGAATGAGTCCTTACCCCAAGTGAAGGAGTTCAAGTACCTTGGGGTCTTATTCGCGAGTGAGGAGACAATGGAGCGGGAGATTGGTCGGAGAATCGGTGCAGCGGGTGCGGTATTCCATTCAATTTATTGCACCGTTGTGACGAAAAGAGAGCTGAGCCAGAAGGCAAAGCCCTCAATCTACCGGTCAGTTTTTGTTCCTACCCTTACCTATGGTCATGAAGGCTGGGTCATGACCGAAAGAACAAGATCCAGGGTACAAGCGGCCAAAATGGGTTTCCTCAGGAGGGTAGCTGGCGTCTCCCTTAGAGATAGGGTGAGAAGCTCAGTCATCCGTGAGGAGCTCGGAGTAGAGCCGCTGCTCCTTTGCATCGAAAGGAGCCAGTTGAGGTGGTTCGGACATCTGGTAAGGATGCCCCCTGGGTGCCTCCCTAGGGAGGTGTTCCAGGCACGTCCAGCTGGGAGGAGGCCTCGGGGAAGACCCAGGACTAGGTGGAGGGATTATATCTCCAACCTGGCCTGGGAACGCCTTGGGATCCCCCAGCCGGAGCTGGTTAATGTGGCTCGGGAAAGGGAAGTTTGGGGTCCCCTGCTGGAGCTGCTACCTCCGCGACCCGATACCGGATAAGCGGAAGAAGATGGATGGGTGGATACTCATCGTCAGTCCTCTGTGCTTTTTGTTCTCCTGGATTTTTCCTCGTCCTTTCCGTGTTCCTGTGTTTTTGGATTTGCTCACCTGCCCTGCTTACATTTGTAAGTCTTTTTGTGTTCTTATTAAATTACTATTATTTGAAACTGCTGCACTCTCCTCGCCTTCCTGCATTTGGGTCCAAGCACATATTCTTGACTCCTCCTCAGAGGGCACAGTTAGGATAAGTTATATTTTGAATGTGCACAAAGTTTTGAACATGAGCAAAAATCTTGCTCAAACACATCTGAAATAGTACAGTTCAGGGGTTTAATTCATTCAAATTAATTCATGTATCATTGAGGTGAATAATTGTCATGTGCACATTTAAGGAGGTTACCTCCCCAACAAAAGATGCAAAAGAGGGAAGAGTAAATTATGCCTAGGCTACATTTGTGCTGATTCAGATATAATTACAAAAGTCTATCTACAGGAGAACAAATAGTTAAAAGCAATACAGAATGCCTGAGAACCTTACTGCAATATTCTCCATTATGTTTTTATATTTGGATCGTAATCTGTTTCCCTTTACATAAAGATATTTCAGCATAAATTGATTCAGAAAAAGGTAGAAATAGGTGCATAAAAATTCACCAGAATGCAGGAAATGAAGTGTTTAATGCTCAAAATTGTATGGGGGAACGGAAGAACAGAATACTGTTGATTCATTAAGGCGGATTTATGTTTCTGCGGGGGCTTTATGCAGAGCTTTCGCCATAGCCTAAGTAATTGGCCTGATGTTTATACTTGTGCACTGGTGTCTGCGTCGTTCTAGCGTATCTATTTAAGAGAATAGCAGGGCCACCGTGTGTGTGTTTGGAGAGTGTGTGGTAGAGTGAGTGAGAGAGTGACTGTGATTATCTTCAGAGCGAGTACCGACTCTAGAGGCAACAAAGTGTCTCCCCTGCAGCAGGAAAAGTTAACCATCTCCTCGATTTAATGTTGTTAATGGAGAAGGAGAACCCGGAAATGAGTAGGGGGAAATGCAAAGCTACCAAGCCACGGCCAAGCAGACCAATCACAGTTGTTCCGGTCTGCGTCGCCGCGGAAGTGTAGTTAAATTTTTTGAGGTGCAAGTCAGGCTAAGGCGTAGGGTCCGTATCTCCACGTACTAATGTACTGTACGTACCCACGGCGTCGATTTAACGCAGGAGCATAAATTGGCCTTCCGTCGAGGTGTTGCCGACTGGCAGCATAAGTTTGTGATCGCAGAATCTGAGGCTGAAACGTACACAAACTTGTACAATGTACAGAGATAATGGTCTACGTATTACACAATAAACATCACAATGGGACACGGAATGTGTTGTCAGAGGTCCGAACCATACACTGTATCTGTGTCCAAACACACTGTGCATGTGGGTGAGAGTGTATATATGTGCACACCCATAAAGTGGTCCATTTAGTATTCTGTGGCACGCTCCAGTGGTACCCCCCTCACTACTGAGTCGACAGTCCCATTGGAAATCCATGAAGCCTCTTCCCCCACGGCTGCCTGCTCATTGATTACCTGTCAGAGAGAGTGAAAGGGAGAGGAGGGTGAAAGAGAGCAGGCCTGGCCAAGTGACAGAGAGAAACAATGACAGAGAGAGCAAGAGAGCTGACGGGACGGAGCACGAAGCAGAATGAGAATGAGGAAAAGAGTTCTGCAAGTCCTGAGATTGAAACTGGGAGACGATGTGAATGACAAAAGGAAGTGAAGAGAGAGGAGAGGATGAGAGAGCTCTCTTTCTATTCTATTTATTATTTCTTGTATATTCTGTATGTGTGCTGTGTGTCTTGTATTTTGCAACTGTAGCACTGAAATTTCCCAATTTGGGATCAATAAAGTCCATCTAATCCAATCTCTAAATCTCTTATCTGTGACATCGCCACATTTTTTTATTTTCATTTAATTTTATGTTTCTCACTGAGCAGCTTTTTTATCTGTTTTTATTCATTGGTCACACAATAAAACAGCCCCATAGCTCTTTAGCTAAGTCTCACTGTGCTGCGTCTAAGGTTGGGTACCCAAACCTGGTTCCACTATGGATCCTGTTCCTACGCAAACGGTAGTATTCAGACCAGATTAGAACGCAAATTTCGGTTCCTCATTTTGGTTCCGACTGAAATATTTTCCCTCTGTCGCTCTGGACAGTGGCAGACTCTTTTTTTTCTTTCTCCCTTTTCTGCCGAGTGGTGCACGTGCCCGCTCGCGGTGTGAAGCGCGTGTCTGCATAAAAATATCACACTTTCTCTGTAGTCTACCGTTAGCTAGCTATCGTAAATGTAGGCTACTTTTAAAATGCCATATTTTCCCTCTGGGCTCACCAAAACGGACGTAAAGGCACATTAACCATTCACTGCACATGATTGCTAGTAAACATATTACACTTGCTCTGCTTGTCTATCGTTCAGGACAAGACCCTGTAGCCTGGTGGTGGGGGAGGCGGGACAGCCTCCCCAAATTGTCTGCCCTTTCAAACCCATACCTGTGTGTACGGCCTCTTGGACACCATCTGAGAGAGTTTTCTCCTGTGCAGGACATGCATAAGTCAGGAGAGGTGTAGTATCTTGCCAGAGAAGGCAAATATGGTAATTTGTCTGCAAAAGAACTGCTAAAGTTTGAAGCTGGTTGGCATACCAACTCAACAACATTTATTTTGTTGTTACTTGTTAATAGTGTAACTGTTATTTGTTAAATTATTGTAGTTATGTGTTCGGTGACTTAGGTTTACTTATTATATATTTAAGTACTTTAAAACGTTAATATATTGTTACATTTAAATAATTTTCAATTTAAATAAAAAAAAAAAAAATCCATAAAAGAGCCTTTTTTGATGTCATTTTTCAGTTTTTCAAGAATCGGTTTAGGAATTAAAAGTACCGGTTTGGCATCGGAATCGTAAAATTTCAAACGGTACCCAACCCTAGCTGCGTCATAGTTGAAAAGTGAATCCGAAACCAAGGGGTGTAGTGCTGCCAGAGCAAACCGGAACAACGCGCCGCCACCTTTTTTCTCCAAGTGAGGAAATAAAATATTTGCACAATCCGGTTGAAATTCGTATTTTTTGAATTGCTTGAAGATCCAATAATAACTAAACCATATGTTATGCAAGAGATAATAAAAACAAATGGAATGGTCAAAGTTGTCATATTGACATTTAAAGGTGCTGTAGGTTGTAGAAGATCCAGGACTTAACAAAAATGTTTTAACATTGACAACTTCTCAGTCCCTTTCCGCTAAAGCCTAAAACGGTCTCCTTAGCCCCTCCCCCCACAAGGGAGAATGAATGCGTGTGCATGAGCAGTGTTTGACTCGCAGTTAGACACCCCCCCATATACATATATATATGTGTATGTATATATATGTGTGTGTGTATATATATATATGTGTATATATATATATATATATATATATATATATATATATATATATATGTGTAGACCTACACAACCATTCTTTAGAAAGTGAGATGGGACGGTGCAGAGACAGAGCAGGCTGCTCAGTGATGGAGGATAAAGTGGGAATGTAAATGTCAAATGTTAATAAGATTAGAAAAGGCAGAGGATGAGTTGAAAAGAGGAGGTGAAGCAGCAGAACGTGGGGGTACAGCTTCCCTCTGATGTAGCCCAACTATCATATCTGAGCTTTAATGATTCTCTCTGGATGAAGGAAGGAGAGACTAAAGAGAGATCAAGGGAGCTGGGGGGGGAGGAGGAGTGGAGGAGTGAAGAAAAGCAGCAAAACCTCATAAGAAAAAACAGAAGTGCCCTTCCAGACTTATTCTGTATGCTATCGTTTCTCTTATGGCTGCAGATGGGTTAAAGTTTAAACTTTCACTTAGATCAATTTACACCGCCCTGAATCATGAGTTTGCATCACTGAAAAGCATCTCATGTTTGTTTAAGCGGTTTTAACTGTTGATTTGTTTAACTATTTCACCGTTTTTTATCTACTAAAAGTCAATGAGTAATCGTGTTAAATAATCGCGATTTCAATATTGACCAAAATAATTGTGATTAGGATTTTTTTCCATAATCGAGCAGCCCTTGAGCAGTTTTAACTCTAATCCTTAAATCCAGTTTTGAGGTAGTTTATCTGATAACATTAGTTGTCTGTGGATGGGCGGGGCACACGGTTTGACTGACAGGAAAACAAAGTGAGCCAGTGGGGATATGCTGTGTGAGAGGGGATTCATTAGCACTCTCAAAGGGATGCAGTCATTTATAATTAAATGATGAGGCTGCTCTATAATAGATGGCCAGCAATGAATCTTTTCCCTTGACAGAGACAAAATACAGAGAGGAAGAGAGAAGCAGAGAAAAGAGGATACATTAAGGGTAAAACCTTCAATATGGTTGAAATTAATCATCACACATGAAAAATACCATTTTATCTCAGAGGAATCGAGTCAGCAGCTGTTCTTTCAGCCTGTAACCTCAGGATCCCAACTTCATCTCTTTATCTTGAGATAATAAATTATGCTCTGCTATGTAGTTTTAAGCCTGTTAACATATAATGATAATGAATTTAGAGGAACGACCCACAATTACATTTCATGTTAGGTGGCAACTCGCGGCAGTAGTAATTATCGCAAGATCAAACGAGGAAGTGAGATGACAAAGTATAAAAGCCCCAAATTCCATGTAAGGACACAGGTTGGGGTGGTGGATGGGTCAGACAAACACAGGCTTTAACTTCTGTCCCACGTGAAACTAAAGTCTACTGTCATCACTTTTGAATTAACGGACCTTAGTCTGTGACACAATGATGTCTGTCACGTCCACATTTTAGTAGCTTTACGTTGCTCATTTTAAGCCAATACCTGATGTTTTACTAACCCTAGTCTATATCCCTGACGTTCCACTTCTGTGATTGCTCCATTGCCAGATTTCACTCATTTAGGCCAGATTTCCGTTGCCTTGGATTTCTGAGGACTATGGTGAACTGCTCCTCAGATCTCTGCAGGGTAAATCCAGTCAGCTAGCTAGACTATCTGTTCAATCTGAGTTTTCTGTTGCACGACTAAAACAACTTTTAACCTTACACGTTCCACCAAAACAAGTTCCTTCCGAGCCTATTTAGTAGCGGCACCGCGACTTTTCTCCGGTGCTTAGCGTCGCCCAAGACAATTGTGATTGGTTTAAACAAATGCCAATAAACCAGAGCACGTTTTCCTCCCATCCCCGAATTCTATGTGGAGTAGCCAGACCCTCCTCCAGCACTTTGGAGGAGGGTCTGGCAAAGCGAGACTATACTAACCCTAACTAACTATTTGTGTTGCCTAAACTTAGCTTGTTCCATTAAATGTTTACTACGTGTTTAAAACTTTCACCGTTACACTCTAAGAAATAAATCTGTAAAATAACAGAAAATGTTCTGGCAGCTCATTACCTGGACTTTGCCCCTTAATTAAAAAACTGAAATGACGTGTGTAGTTACACTTTAAGTACAGAATTGCATTTGAAAAAAAACAGCAACTATAAAACATCAGAAAAAGCATCACTAAGGTCGAAAAAAGCAACAAAAAACTCGAAAGAAAATCAAACATGTAAAAAGTGACAAACGTCGGAAAAAAAGACAACGTGAACTTTAATCTTCCAAACCAACCTCCGTGGTGGACAAAAGTTGTCAGAGCACAAATTATGTAATTCGAAATGTAAAAAACAAAAATAAAACTGTGAATCACGTTCTTGTGACAATTTCTGTTAAAATACAGTCATACAACTGTTAATACACAGATAATCTATATCTTCGACCTTCCACTTCCAGGATTGTTCCGTTAGCGCCGGAAAATCCACCATATGTCCTTATTTTCGGCCGGATTTCCTTTACCTAACGCTTCCTTTGTGTTGGAATTCTAAACTCCGGTGGATTTCTGAGGACTATGGTGAACTGCTCCTCAGATCTCTGCAGGGTAAATCCAGTCAGCTAGCTAGACTATCTGTCCAATCTGAGTTTTCTGTTGCACGACTAAAACAACTTTTGAACGTACACGTTCCACCAAAACAAGTTCCTTCCCGAGCCTATTTTAGTAGCTGCACCGCGACTCTGCTCCGGTGCTTAGCGTCGCCCAAGACAATTGTGATTGGTTTAAACAAATGCCAATAAACCAGAGCACGTTTTCCTCCCATCCCCGAATTCTATGTGGAGTAGCCAGACCCTCCTCCAGCACTTTGGAGGAGGGTCTGGCAAAGCGAGACTATACTAACCCTAACTAACTATTTGTGTTGCCTAAACTTAGCTTGTTCCATTAAATGTTTACTACGTGTTTAAAACTTTCACCGTTACACTCTAAGAAATAAATCTGTAAAATAACAGAAAATGTTCTGGCAGCTCATTACCTGGACTTTGCCCCTTAATTAAAAAACTGAAATGACGTGTGTAGTTACACTTTAAGTACAGAATTGCATTTGAAAAAAAACAGCAACTATAAAACATCAGAAAAAGCATCACTAAGGTCGAAAAAAGCAACAAAAAACTCGAAAGAAAATCAAACATGTAAAAAGTGACAAACGTCGGAAAAAAAGACAACGTGAACTTTAATCTTCCAAACCAACCTCCGTGGTGGACAAAAGTTGTCAGAGCACAAATTATGTAATTCGAAATGTAAAAAACAAAAATAAAACTGTGAATCACGTTCTTGTGACAATTTCTGTTAAAATACAGTCATACAACTGTTAATACACAGATAATCTATATCTTCGACCTTCCACTTCCAGGATTGTTCCGTTAGCGCCGGAAAATCCACCATATGTCCTTATTTTCGGCCGGATTTCCTTTACCTAACGCTTCCTTTGTGTTGGAATTCTAAACTCCGGTGGATTTCTGAGGACTATAGTTAACTGCTCCTCAGATCTCTACAGGGTAAATCCAGACAGCTAGCTAGACTATCTGTCCAATCTAAGTTTTCTGTTGCACAACTTTTGAACGTACACGTTCCACCAAAGCAAGTACCTTCCCGAGGCTATTTTGCAGCTGCACCGGGGCTCTGTGCAGAGCTTAGTGCCGTCCATGACGATTGTGATTGGTTTAAAGAAATGCCAATAAACCAGAGCACGTTTTTCTCCCATCCCGGAATGCTGTATGGACTAGCCAGACCCTCCTCCGCAGCGCTGTGGCAGAAGGTCTGGCAAAGCGAGACTAAGACACAGATATTTCTAAGAGTGTACGTTAAATAGAATGGTTATACTGTATGATTGCGGTCACATGATTAAACCTCGGAGCGTTATTTAGCCTCCTTCCCAACAAGCTAGCATGTCAGGGTTGGTACCAACAAATAGAACCCAGCCATGCTACAGCCTCTTAAAGACTGTAATGTTGGCCGGGAGCACAGACTCTCTTGGGGGTCTCAGAGGGTTAAACTAATTCTCAGCACAAACCCTATAACCAAGTCTTACCCTTTAAACAGTCCTTAGAAGAAGTGAGGCTTACAGCTCAAAGAAGTCCTCACACAGATACAAAATAAAGACACATTTAAAAAAGGCCAGAACTGCCATCATTTAGCAACCACCAAGTAAGACGCTGACAACCACCCAAAACAACTCAGAAACCATCTTGTACCATAAGGTGTACATTATTTTTCTGCTCTCTTTGGAGATAGTACAGTTGATCGGTCAGTTGATCATAGCGACCATAGACTTGGTCGGCATTACTGGGAATGCCCACTAAAACGTAATTTCCGTTTATGCCGTGGGGGAAAACAAACCATTCTAATTAATGAGCGTAGACCTTGTTATTCTTTAATCTTTGTCATATTTACGGTTGTTTTTTTTGCTTGGTACAATGCCGAAAAGTTGCTGTGTGGCGTTCTGCGCCACTAATAACTTAAAAAATCCTGATCTTAAGTTTTATATACTGCAGACAGATGGAGCCGGTGTTAATACCACTAACGTCGCCGCTACAGTCCAAACTGTAACAGTTACATGGAGTTTATTCATTTAACATGCTTAGACATACTTGTCTTTAATATAGCTTTAATGACCTTGGGATAACGTTACTGATAATACAGTCAGATTGAATCATCTAAGATAAGGTTAACGTTAGCTGTCTCTTACCTGGAGTCTCAATCAGGTAGCTAACGTTAACAAAAAATGTCGGGAAACGACACCTCTGGCCGTTTCGTTGGGTCGTTTGTCCGTCATATATAATGTACGGACAATCCGTCCTAATACGGCTCCGTTTTTTTTAATGTATCTTGCTCTGTCAAGCGGTAAAAATGCTTTTGAGTAGTCCATACTGGGGTAACGCTATGTTATCTGGTCAGGGGGAAAGTGTCTCCTGCAAAAACCAAAAACACCTTAAAAGCCACCCAGCAAAACCCTAACAACCAGCCTAATCTCCATAGTAACAACCCTACATGTCAGCCCTACACCGTAGCAGCCCGCCCAGTGACTTCTTTCTCAGAACATTTAACTATTTCTGGTTAAATGTACTTCTTTGTCAGAGTAAACTGTAAAGATGCTCTTTAAGCAGGACTGAATTTAATATTCATACCAGGAAACAGGAGTAATTATTTTAGTCATTTAGAAGTGATTTACTCAGTTTAGAGTGTGAATTCTCTGAAAGCCCAAAGTTGTAGACTTAATGTAAAGAAATTAGAGAAATAACAGATGACACAGACATGAGAGGGAGCTTCATATCTGAGGACATTAACTGAAGAAGTAGTCATTATCTCAACGTCTAATTTGACCACAGTGAGCCGAATGAGCTAAGCATCTTCTTTACAGCCACCATGGGAGGTGTATTATGGAACAGATGCAAGGTCACCGGCTAAATTGGTAACGCTTCGGTAGCCCTGATGATATTGCTGCTGTCAGAAACCACAGGAGAGCAATAATACAAACAAAGCATCATTCTGCAGAAACATTTCCACATGCTGATAAAAAAATGTGTGTGTGGTAGAAAACCAGAAGTATAGATCTATGCTTTAATATGAATGTGTTTTAATCTCTGCAAGAACCTTTGCATCCTAACCACTGTGGAAAGACTGGAGTCAGGAAGTCGGGTAAAGCCTGAGGGAGGGATTCCGCACCAAGAGAAGACTTTGTTCTTCATCTCTTGGAAATATATGTGTACAGTATGTGAGTGAGTGTGTGTGTGTGTGTGTGTGTGTGTGTGTGTGTGTGTGTGTGTGTGTGTGTGTGTGTGTGTGTGTTAATATGTTGAACCCTATGTGCTTGTTAAGTACAGCCTGTGATGAAATGCTGACTGGCAGCCATTACTCTTCCAGCAGCAGGAAGGACACATTTCATTCGTCCCTTCCCCTTATGTCACCTCTCCCTGCTTCCATCCCTCTCTCCATCACCCTCTCGTCTCACTCTCCTCTCCCTCCCACCCCTCTCATGAGACATGACAAATTCATATCTACATGGGTGGAAACATCAGGGGTTTATATGTGTCAAGATTGTTGTTGCTCCTTTCACAAACATGTAAAGGTCCAGACACACAAAGCCGATAATCGGCCGTCGGACAGTCTGGCTATTCGGTGTGTTCCGTGCCGTCGTCCGTCCGAGGGGCCCTCTGCCTTTATTTTGGCCGATTTGACATATATATAATGTATATGTATAATCGGCGGGGCGGGCACTGCTGGCAGTCAGACTCAAATGACCCATCTGATTGGTAGAGTGCTAATCCGGAAACGGGGAGCGGAATGAGCATGACTAGAGTCTCTCAAAATCAGTCGAAAATCTTTTAAACTGAACTTTGTCGATCTGAAATGAAGACAGATTCAGCAACTGCATGGCCTATTTCTCGCTTAAAATGTTTTCAGAAACGCGTTTCGGTGAACTATTTTGGTACAATATGAGATCGTATTCTGAACAAGCCGCCACGTCTTTGAATTTCCGGAGAAACCAGACCCACGTGACGCGTTCGTCCAATCAGCTGCCGGTTTTCATTTTTGGGCGACAATACAGATTAGCGCCGCCTGCTGTTATGGAGACGTATTACGTCTCGTCGCTTTGGTGTGTTCCGAGGCACTTTTTTGACCAACTCGCAGAGACTGATCAGTCCAACTGCCTTTTCTGCCGAGGGTCGGCCGTCTGGTCGGTGTGTCTTGACCTTAAGTGTTGGTAAATTGTGGAGACTGGACCATACAGAACAGGGCAGCTAGCCACCCCCACTTCCCTACCCAAGTTACTTTGTGATCATTTGATTACACATAGATTAACTGAAGAGCAATTTAACAACCTTTTTTTTAAACATCAAATCTCAACTGATTTTTAGCTGATGTTTTTAATCTCTAAATAAAATCTGTGAGGTCTGCACTGATGTTATTCAACTGCATTGTATTGGGGTGGTGGAAGAAATCTCAGGACCAAACCGCTGATGACCAAATGTACAAATGATACCAAAACTTGTAGCGTAGCAACCAGAGCTATGAAATTATAGTTGATTAATTGGTTTGTCGATCGACAAAAAACTTAGTCAATAAGAAGAAATGCCAAAAATGAACTGATTTCAGCTCCTCAAATGTAAATATTTGCTGGTAATCTTAGTCAATATGGGTAAAAGTAGCAATACCACAGTGTACAAATACTCTGTTACAAGTAAAAGGCCTGCATATAAAATCTTACTTAAGTAAGATTACAAAAGTATTAGCACCAAAATGTACCTAACATACCAAAAGCAAAAATACTCATTATGCAGAATGGTCCATTTCAGAATAAGATATTATATGAGCCTACTGGATTAAACGTATTGATACATTAATGTGTTCATCGCTTTAATGTTTAATTTTATTTGTATTTTTTCATATAGTGCTGAGTAGCTTAACCTATAATAATACAACATAATGTATTAGTTGATTTATATTTTGTATTAATAATCTGAATCTGCAAAGTAACTAAAGTTATCAAATAAGTGTTGAAGTAAAAAGTACAATATTGGTATAATAATGTAGTGGAGTGGAAGTATATAGAAGTAGCATAAAATGAAAATACTCAAGTAAAGTACAAGCACCTCAAAATTGTACTTAAGTACAGTACTTAAGTAAATGTACTTAGTTACATTCCAAAACTTGCTATTTGTATACCAAATATCTTTGGGTTGTGGACTGATTTTAATTAGGAACCTGAAGCCGTCTCCTTGGACTCTCGGAGATTATGATGTGCATTTTCCACTATTTTGTGACATTTTATAGACGGGTTTCTGAGAAATGCACACGGGGAGAAAACAAACTTGACTGACAGCATTTAGAGTTTCACTTTGCGACTTGATAACAGCTGTGCAAATTGGCTTTGAATAGGAAATACATCATGTTGTTCCACAGTGTGCAGAGTCTCTGTTCATGATCCTGTGTGAATGATAAATATTTTAATATATTGAATATTAAATCTGGTATTGACATGGCTTTCTTGTGAGTGTTAGTTGCACAGCATTTTATAGCAGAGGCCAGAGGCGAATGTCTTGCCTGATACATCGGCCTGGAATACAGTACAACAGCTAACATTCACGTCATACATCATAACACACCGAAAGCGCTTTGCAACTTTGAGAGTGGATGAAATGTTTGAATTCTTAAAAGCCTAAACGTTACACTAAGTGTAACTGTTGGCAGTACTGGAGTCAGCCTCATTAAGTCCCTTGTTCAACTCACTAACTGTCCATCAGGCATGAAGCAGCCAATATTAAACCCTATTATGTTTACTGTAGCTATTACTTGATAAGTGGTTAGCCGTGTGTGTGTGTGTGTGTGTGTGTGTGTGTGTGTGTGTGTGTGTGTGTGTGTGTGTGTGTGTGTGTGTGTGTGTGTGAGATCCATCACACCTGCAGAGGTGTGATGGATCCCTAACCCTAACCCTACACCTACAAAGGGGATGAATTAGGTTAACATGGTACATCATCTATATTCCAAACACGTGTGTATCCCCCACTGAAACCATCTTGTAAATTGCTTTACATGCTGGCGCCAACAAAAGGCATTGAAAAATTGCTAGTTTTTGTAATGGACTCTGGTGAGTGGTTGTGTGTGTGTTGACTGTGCCTCACATCACTCTGCTGTTTCTTTCTTCTCCTCCTCGGCTTCATCAACTGAAACGCTGTTTGTCATGGAGCTGAATTAAAAGCTCAAGCACATGTAATACTTACATTTTTTCATTATTATATTGAAGAAGCAACTCTAATACTATTCTCCTCAACTGCCTATCCAATCACCTTGGTATCACTGGCACAGCTCTCTCCTGGTTTCAGTCTTACCTCTCACACAGGAAGCAATTTCTCACCATTAGCAACTCCCGTTCCGATCCAGCTCCGGTCAACCAAGGCGTGCCTCAAGGCTCTGTGCTTGGACCCATACTATTCACCATCTACATGCTCCTCCCACATATAGACTAATTTGTGGCGGTGCCCATACAATCAACACTGGCCGCCACATATTGCATTTCGTTATTAATTCTTTATTTTAACGCTATTTAAAACACGCAGTGTATTCGTTCAGCTGCATTTCCTTTCCCTGCTCTCCACCATCTCTCTGTCGCTCACGCGTCTCTCACACACACACACACACACACACACACACATACACACACACAGCCCCTCCCCTCCGTGCACAGCGTCTGTCTCCATGAAAACGAGAGAAGACGGCTGGCGAAATTCACAAGTTCACGAAAGGTTGGTATCTCATGAACACCTTTACCCAATCACACATTAAAAAGTCCTATAAAAATATTTTATATTCTGATTACAATGTTGTCACTGTGTTAATGTTGGAGTCCCGACCCGACACTTAGCAAACAAGCGATTGCGCCTGCTTTAGAGGAGAATTCCGGTCGATTTCAACACGTAGCTCTGTTGTTTGTAAATTTGGAGTGCTGTCAGTAGCGAGAAAAACGAAAACAATCGGTGCTGCCTACACCGTGTTATCCTCCTGTTCGATTTTGCACCCAACAGGCTGAAACAGGGCAAGTTTTAAACTTGTTTTTAGCCTCTAAACATGTTTGAAATGTCATTACAAGTAACTAGCCATGTGCAGTTATTCCATCCGAGTGAACACAGCGAATCTGACTGCAGTAGATGTGACAGAAATGCATAAAAGTTGTGCTAATATCAGCCAGTGCACATCCCTCTGTTTATTTCCTGTTTTCCAGTGAAGTCCACACTAGTCGATTGTCGAACTCATACAATCCAATATTCCAAAACATATTTTTCCCCCAAAAAACGATTTGCAGGGGTTATATCCATAGTAATGACTATGTAGCAACATAGACCAGCCGTAACCTGACACCACAGCTGAGCCAGCAGGGCTGCAGCAAAAGTTCAAGATGCGCATAGGTAACTAGGCAACAGTGGGACTGACAGACTGTCAGCTGAGAGACGAAGACGGAGATTTGGGATAATAATGAGATTGTGTCAGTGTCTTTAGAATATCAGCTCAGATGGATGGTTCATCCCAATCCGATGTGGAACAGACGGAGGAGTTCTTGGAGTTTGATGGTCGGGGTTATCTTTTCGAACCTGAATATACAGACGAAGAGTTATTGGCACAAGATCTTGTCGAGAGAAGGACACAAACAGAGGAGCAGGCAGAGGCTGCTGCTTCAAGGCCACGACGTGCGCAGACATGGTGGTGCTCTTGTGGATACTGTATCGCAATGACCACCGAGGAAGAAAGCCTGTGCTGTAAGGAATGGGATCTCATACAGCCTGGTCTGGATGGGTCCCCAGACTCGTGGCCTACTGGGTGATTCTAGAGTGGGTTCTGAGAGGAGAGCGCCTTGGCCGTGGCACCAGAATAACATTGCCTAGCTGTGTATTAGCAGCGATCAGACAAGAGTACCCCTCCCCCACTGGAAGTTACACGGGATTCAAAGAGGCAGAGGACATTTTCTCAGTCTTATAATATGATTTCTAGTAATACTTGTCATTACTAGGAAAAAATCAATTGCACAGTTATATTAGTAAAAAGTAAGAATATGTATATTGTACAAGTAAAGTTGAATAAGTAAATTGTAAGAATATGCATCTTGCACACTATTATGTTGATATGTGCCGATATGTATATCGTTGTCTTTATTGTACAGTATGTTACTACTACGTGTCTATTTGTTGAATGCATAGAGTTAACACCTACCAAAGTATTCCTTGTGTATGTAAGTATACTTGGACAATAAATCTGATCCTGATTCTGATTGTACAGTTCTATAATATATTGCAAACACCTGTCTGTTATCAGTGGTTGTCATGATTGTGATGTTCTGTTTCCTGTTTTATTTTGAAGTCTGTCTTGTCTCCCTTGTCCTATCTAGTTTACTTCCTGTCTTTTGTTTTCCGCCTGTTTGATTGTTCTGCCCTCATTTGTTTCACCTGTTGTGTCACTTGTTTCTTGTTAGTCCTTGTTAACCTATGTATTTAGTCTCTGTGTTGTCTTTGTCTTGTGTGGGAGCATTACGTTTCTGTTGCTGTTCATTCTGTTTGCCGTGTATTCTGTTCGTGTCTGGAGTCTACCTTTTGTCTCTGAGTTCCAGTTTTTGAGATCCTGTTCTGTTTGTTCTGGAATTAGTTTTTGCCTGTTGCTTTCTGGACACTTTTTGTATGTACTTCATTTTTGTTTATTAAATCATCTAAACTGCATTTGGGTCCAAGCCATTCCTGACAAACCGTGACAGTGGTATTGTCATTACTAGGAATAGGCAAAGCAATTGCACAGTTCTATTAGGAAATAGTAAGAATATGTATATATAAGTAAAGTTGAATAAATAAATTGTAAGAATAAGTAAATTGCACTTGCACAGTACTATAACATATTACAAATATCTGTCTGTATATGTGTAACGGTACACATTCCATTTGTGCTTTTGTGTCTTCAACAACAACAAAAGGGAAATTAGAATATCACAATCTAGACACAATCGATGTAAAGTATGTACAGTGCAGTGTGTGGTTTTATACATAAACATGCCGCAACATAGTCTGAAGTGTAGAAAGAACAAATAGTTCAGTGCAATTTGGAATGGTACAAACTCGAAGCATTTTCTCATATTGCTCCAGATCTAACTCCAAGCTCCGTCTGTCAACTCTTTGAGGTCCTCACTATTGCCTAGTTACCTATGCGCAAGCGCGATAGCTCTTGAACTTTTGCTGCAGCCCTGCTGGCTCAGCTGTGGTGTCAGGTTACGGCTGGTCTATGTTGCTACATAGTCATTACTATGGATATAACCCCTGCAAATCGTTTTTTGGGGGAAAAATATGTTTTGGAATATTGGATTGTATGAGTTCGACAATCGACTAGTGTGGACTTCACTGGAAAACAGGAAATAAACAGAGGGATGTGCACTGGCTGATATTAGCACAACTTTTATGCATTTCTGTCACATCTACTGCAGTCAGATTCGCTGTGTTCACTCGGATGGAATAACTGCACATGGCTAGTTACTTGTAATGACATTTCAAACATGTTTAGAGGCTAAAAACAAGTTTAAAACTTGCCCTGTTTCAGCCTGTTGGGTGCAAAATCGAACAGGAGGATAACACGGTGTAGGTAGCACCGACTGTTTTCGTTTTTCTCGCTACTGACAGCACTCCAAATTTACAAACAACAGAGCTACGTGTTGAAATCGACCGGAATTCTCCTTTAACTACTAAAATGCAGTTGGGTTGTCGAGGTCAAACCACAGCTATGAATCAAATAAACTCATTATAAATAATGTTATGTCATTTTTTTACTCTTACACTGAATGTTTGCTGCTTCAATCCAGATGAGTATTGAAAAGTATTTTCCGCGACTGAAAAAGGCACGTGTTGAGGATGAGGACCAGCCTGAACCGGAGGTATCAGTCTGAAACAGCTGAACAGTCCAACCAGTGTAATTAGTTACGTTATTAATTTGTTTACAATATTTTCAGGCTTCAACCAGTGCTGCTCAAGCAGAAAGACAGGGTCACTGGGAGAGAAAGAGATTTGTTAGGCATTGAAGAAAGATTAGGAAAGGAGGACAGCATCCAACAGCATGTCCTCCTCAGTTTTTGATACTTGATTGTTACGAAAATAAGTATTGGACTCCACCCTCTCTTTCCATACTCACATCAAATCTATCACCAAACAGCTTTTTTCATCTCAAAAACATCTCCAGACTCCGGCCATCACTCTCTGACTC
This sequence comes from Sander vitreus, assembly GCF_031162955.1. NCBI lineage: Eukaryota > Metazoa > Chordata > Actinopteri > Perciformes > Percidae > Sander > Sander vitreus. Next base: position 26,146,206 of record NC_135858.1, read on the forward strand.
TGTGGCAGAAACCCTCATTCATGCTTTCATAACCTCCCGTTTGGACTACTGCAATGGAGTCGTCAGGGGTCCTCACCCACACCAAGACCTGGCAGCACATCAACCAGGGCTGGACTGGCCATCTGGCATACCGGGCATTTTCCCGGTGGGCCGACGCACTTTTTGGCCGAATCGCCGATATAAAGAGGCCTTTCTTTTTTCTTTTTTTTTGGGTCGCGCCGGCCCATAAAGAACTCCTAGCGGCCCATTGGTTAATTTTCTTTATTTGCACAGGCCTGACCCAATCAAATCCAAGAACCCCCTTCCCCACTCCGGGCCACACATTTACGAATCCCACTAGGGCCACGCCACCCGGCCCTGAGACACGAGCTGTAATAGTTAATGCTGGAAGTTTAGCATCCACGTTAAAATGGACAAATGGCCACCAAAGCGCAAGGGAGGTACAGAGAACTTACGGGAGAAAAAGATTAAGAATCTACAGGCGGATTCCTCAAAATGTGCCAACATTTCTGACATGTTTGGGGCTGTAGCAGCTGCTTCAACATCAGCATTACCGGAAGCCGAGGTGGCTGGCTATACAGAGAAGCAGAAACAACAACAATGACGAGGAGGACAGTGACCATGACAGGGCCATGGGAGCGAGTGAGGAAAAGATGGAAGAGAGAGTAGATGACGATGTGGTAAGGAGTAGGCAAATTAACAGGGACTCTCAGAAAGGGTGTGTGTGTGTGTGTGTGTGTGTGTGTGTGTGTGTGTGTGTGTGTGTGTGTGTGTGTCTCATATGTCATAATGACAACAAGCAGTTTGGCTGTAACATTAAAGTTAGTGGCTGTCAAGTAACCTAACTGCTTAACCCTTGTGTTGACTTTGGGTCACATTGGCCCGTTTTAAATTTTTGTTTTATATCCGAAAATATTGGACGTAGAAATAAGCGCTGAAAATGTGTAGAAGAAAAATTTAAAAATGTAAAACATTGGAAAAAGCAAAAACAAATTGTGAAAAAAGGCGTCACAAATGTCAGGAAAAAAAAGCGTTTTTTTCAAGGTTGAAGGGAAGACAACACGAGGGTTGAAAATGCTAGCAGTTGGCCTGTTGTGTAGCTGAAAAGTCTGTGTGATCTATAAAATTAGTGTTGATATAATCATCAGTGTTTCTTGAATTCTTTTCCAGGACATATACTACTCCCAGCTTTATTGTAGCTTTTGGGAAGGGTTATGGTTATTGTATTCAGCAGACACTTTTGTCCAAAGCGACAAAATATGAATCTTACAATAGTTAAAATTGTATTACTAAACAGTAAACAGTTTTTAAAGTTGCTAAGCCAATATTAAGCAAAATAGTAACCCAATCCTCATCCACATTCAGTGGCTCCCAATAAAGTCCCGCATCAGATATAAAATCCTCCTTCTCACCTACAAATCCCTCCATGCCCTGGCCCCACAGTACCTCTCCGACCTCCTCCATCCATACACCCCACCCTGAAATCTGAGGTCCTCAGACACTGGCCTGCTCTCCATTCCCCACACCAGACTCCATACCTTCGGAGACAGAGCCTTTAGTGTTGCAGCCCCATCCCTCTGGAACACCCTCCCTGCAGATTACCGAAATGCTACATCCCTGGACATATTTAAAAAAAATAACTCCTGTAACACCACCTGTTTACCACAGCCTACAACCTCCTTTAGCTTAGCCACAGTAATTCTGTAAAGTGTCCTTGGGTTTCTTGAAAGGCGCTATATAAATAAAAGTTCTAATTATTATTATTATTACTAAAGATAAAAATGTGGGTATAGAAATTAATGATGGAGAATAGTGCACACAAACAGTGTTAATCAGTGAGATTAAAGTGTATTTTCAAACTTTGATCACAGCCAGGCTAGCTGTTTCCCCCTTACTTCCAGTCTTTATGCTAAGCTAAGCTAACCACATCCTGACTCCAGCTTTGTACTGTAACACACAGACATGATATCTATCTGAACATCTCACACTGAAAGAAAGATAATGAGTATACAGTATCTCCTAAAATGTTGAGCGATTCCTTAATTTTTTTTAATGAACCAATCATATTGCTTGATTTGAGCTACCCTTGTTAAAAGGGTATATTATTCACATACTTTAATGGTAATATAAAAAACAAACAATTGCTGCCTCTAGACCACTAGATTGTCAATACAGTAAGCACACGTTCTGATAGATAATGTGGTGTTTGCATTTTTACTACAAGAGCACTGAGCTTCACAGCCTTGTCTTTGACTAACGTTCAATTCTACCGAGAACATTAACTGTAAAAAAACAAAAAAAAACATATGATCTCAAAAATGACACACAGCCCTTTTTCCAGGTCCATTTTCAGGCTACAAACAGGCCTTTAAAAAGCCTTTACCAATGAGGTAGGGCTGCCTGTATAAATGATACCCACAGCACTCCCTGCATAACTCACTCCTGTTTGGTAATCTTATTGCTCTGTGCACACAGTAATAACTGAAGGTTGAATATCTCAGAAGAAAATATCAACATTTTTATCAGCTCTTGAAAACTGAAACAAGCCCACATCCTATCATGGCTTCATTCGACTGTGCTACAGGGTGTAGACGTATTGCATAGGGGGGATTCCTATCTGTTTGTGTGCGTGCGTGCATGTGTGTTTGTGTTGAATGGTGCAGTACTTATTTATGTGTCCATTGCGGCATCTAGCTTCGGCAAAGTGCTGCAGTCACTTTTTACCACCACCCTTCCCCCCCCCATACACACACACACACACACACACACACACACAGTCCCTTGTTAGAGCACACGGTTATGCGATCAGCACTGCATACGGCTGCATGTGTCAGGGCTCAGCTCCTATAATCTACATTGATTCATGGTATAGAGAGGAAACTTAGGGCCACTGTGTCCATCAGCTGCTGTTTGTGTGTCTGAGTTCTGACTTTCTGGCAGCTTCTTTGTTTGTAAAAGTGTGTGTTCAGTCTGAATATAATCTGAATCAACAGAGAGCTGGGTAGAGGTTTGGAAGTACTGTAACCAAATCAGGGAGTGTTTCTTTAAAAGAAAAGCCTCAGGGTTTGTGCTGGGCGGAGTTATGTTCCGCTGAACATCTGTGGAGATAGAATTTATAATCAATCGTTGGTGAATTGAATGGACGATGTATGGATGGATACATTGATGGATAGTTGGATGTACTAATGAATAAATGGATGGATCGCTGGAGGGATACATCGATACATAAGTGGGTGGACGGATTGATAGTTGGATTGCCTTATGTATGGATATACTGTATATACAAACATATTTATGAATGCATGAATCAATATGGATGGACTTCTACTTTTAAAACATATATTTTACTCCAGATTACTGAATACATGCTTTAAAATGTAATTTGTAACTGATTCCATTAGATCACTGGTTGTCAAACTATGGTACAAGTAATATTGGTGGTACGAGGCAAATCTCTGATGTATTTAAAAAAAAAAAAAAAGTAAATATATTCATTTTAAAAACATGACGTGCAAGTCACTACTGAAGCAGCGGCGTGAACTCTCCACAGCACCTGCTAGCAGCAAACGGTGCAAAACAGTAATGAGATATGACCCGAGTTACCTCAAATTTGGATTCAGTTGGAGCGGGACGGTGGAAGTACAGCGTGGCTGTGGCTGTCGGCAATAAATATTGTTTTTATTGCCTCCTGCGTGAACTGGCCGTAGCTGCAACTCTATTTTAACGTGGGCCATAATAGTGGTACTTGGAGTGCCTTATATTTTCTGAAGTAGTACGTGGTGAAAAAAGTTTGAGAACCACTGCATTAGATTACTCGAGTTAAGTAGCGTATTCAAAATACTTTGGATTAGGATATGTCAAGGATTTATTGATTAGCGGTTAATTGGCATTAATCATTTAACCGATTAAAATGTGTTTGGTGTTATGGTGGCTGCGCAGTTTTGCTATCTGAGGCTCATACTAACGCTAAACTAGCATTTTGAACAGAAGCAGCTGCTCGGTGAACGCAGGCTGAGAGCTGCATGTCAAGACAGCAGGAATCTAATTACACATACTTCCAACTAAGTCCACACAAAAGTGATTAACTGTATTAGCAACACTGCCCTGAGTATAAATACGGGTACATTTTAGCGATGGCAGTTAATGGACTGACAGTCAAAGCGACAGTATTGTTCATCCCTGGGACATGAGCAGCTATTTTAAGCAGCAGTTCAATAGAGACAGACAGGAGCGCTGTCATTTTAAATAAAGTCCTTGTTTTGTGTTATTTAGTTCATCAGTTTAGCCTACTTGATCTGTAAACTCCTAAGCCTACTCTGATTTTGCATCAAACACATAGGTCATGTCAGTGGTTAAAATGGTTTTCTAATGGAAAAATGCCCAACGTATTTTTATAAAATATTACTGATTAATCTATTATTGCTTGTTAAGGTGGCTGACTATTAGTTAAAGAAATTGCTTAAAATGTGTGTCCCTCTTTTGGATTTCTTTTGGAATACTTCAAAATCATCTAGCTGGGCCCATTTGTCTGGCTCACTCTGAATGTAGTGAAAGGGATACTTTGCCGATTTTAAAGGAGCTCTGTGTCATCTTAGTGTGGGCAGACAGAAGAGGAAGGCTGAATAGATGGTTGAGTGAATGGATGTAGGGATGATAGACGGGTGGATTGCTGGTTGGATGAATAAATGGGTGGATGAATAAATGGAAGAATAGCTGGATGGATAAGTGAATTAATGGGCGGATGTGTTTGACAGCAGCCCTGTCAAGCCAACAGTAAAAGAAAAGATAAAAACAGATACATTTTTTCCTGACAGATGTTGTTCAGTTGGTTTGTTGTTATGTAAGCTGAGACTCTAAAGGCTGCTGTAAATATTCAACCAGCTCCTGACACCCATCCACACAGACACAAACAGCAAGAGGAGAGGGAGGGGGAGGAGGCTGTAAATCCAGAGTTTATGGTCTGTCCAGTAAGACCAGTAAAACCCACCGAGCTGCAATACCAGTCAGCAGTTCAGAGAGAGAGAGGGAGAGGGAAAAAGGTCATGAGGGAAAGAGGGAGCACAAGAGAGAGATGGAGATGATGAAAGCGGGGAAAGGAGGTCAAACTGATGGAAAAGAGGGGGAGGAGGAGTTTTGTGGTAATTTCTTATTGTGCTTCTCACAGTTCTTCCTGTGTGTGCCAGTTCTCTTTGTGAAGACCAATTTGATTTTTAGATCTCAGGAGTGAGGGCATTTTTATCAAAGTGCACAAAATCTTTCTGGACTTCGTGGGCTCCGTAAGAATTTGAAATTGAAAGTGAATTCTTAACTTTGGAAAAAGCAGTTGCTAAAACAGTCTCACCCCCACGGTCCATTCAGTAGTTGTTCAGTGGCCTGTTTCAGGAAGGAGGTTTAACAAACTGAGTCTAACCCTGATGTCTGAATTGATTAACCCTGAGATGGGAAACTCTGAGTTTTCGGTTTCAGAACAGCTGATATGAGTTGGTTCAATCAACTCAGAGTAAGTATGCGTACACCACCACTAAAAAAAGGCAGCATGAAAGGAGCCATGGTACTATGATTCACCATGGTAACAACCACAAACATGCGCACATACGGCGAGTTTGAACGAATGTATGTATGTATTTCGTTAAAAAAGCAACACAGGCTGCTGCAAAGAGCAGAGAATTTGTGTGGGAGAAAATTGCTGCTAGAGTAAATGCGTATATTCCAATATAGTGTATATCATATTTAATCATAAGTATAATATTACTGGTGAAATGGTATTGAACCTATAATCTATTTCATTTAGGTACAATACTGCGGGCGAAAAAGTCCTAGGCCTACTAATCCCATTCTGAGGCTGCAGCACCATCATTAACAGAATTCTAATTCATAATCTTTTATTTCAAAGGGTTTACATAACTTACCTGCAATACATGTCACATGATCTTCCTCAGCAGATGGATTTTGCCCAGTCATTAATTGTAAATGTTCAATGTCTACTTTTTATTTTAATTTATTTCTACTTAACTTTTCAACCAACACGGGTGATGAATTCATTAAAGTGCTCAGAAAAAAATGTAAACATCTACAATTTCATGACAACAGAGAATCGATACAGCATAGTATCGCAATATTTTCCATGGAAATACTGTATCGATACACAGATGCCAAGTATCAATCTATTATTATACATGTGTTGGTCAGTTTGTCTGCTTGACAACCCCATTTTGCAGCAATAAAATTGAAATGAGATGAACAAACCATTTAGGACATAATTTGAAATTGGGAAACATTTGAAGTTGGAAAAAAGGTAATAAATTGCAATATATCGCATCTGTGTTAACTTCTGGAGAGAAAGAGCTGCATTGTACAGTTTTGTCAAGTCAGATGTTGTGTTTCTGTTCTGCTGCTGTTCAAGGAGGAGGAGAAGGAAGACGGACATCTTTACTTTCCTACTACTACTACTACTTTACTCCTCTGGGGTTCTGTGAGAATGTTGTCACGGATGTCACTGTGTGAATAATGTATAAGTCATGTAAGGTTTTGCTCTTATGGCCATACATATTTGACCAAATCTGCTGTTTCTGAGAGGCAGAAAGAGCATGTAGCACTCAACATACAGTATGTATATTTATACACACACACACACACACACACACACACACACACACAAATCGATCCTACAAGTGTTTCCAAAGCCTGATATAGCTTCTTCCTCTGTGCCACAGAGCTCAATTGTTGTCCAAATTAAAAACACATCAAAGAGCCACACTGTTGCACTGGGTGACATGTTCATTTATTACCATGAACACTCACACTGTAGTTTGATTTGATTCAACCCCACGTTACTAGAAATACTCACTAGAGCGCCAAATGAAAAAATGCTGAAAAAGGTCCTGAACAATTGCTCTATTTCATCCTGTTTGAGTGACATTTGTCACTTTGATCAACTACACTGATCAGCTGTTGTAAGAGATTACTAGGCTACTTACTTAGGTCCACTGTCAAACTGCCAATCTACCTGCCTGGAATGGCAGGTATAAAGCCTGTGTGGTTAGTGGATTTTAAAATCCACCTACCACAGTGCCCAAAAAAAGTTAACTTCAGGCCCTGCTTAGGCCTTTGTGTTCCTTAACTATAGGCCATGAATGAAGAGTTGTCTTTCTTGGGCCATTTTCTCCAGCCGTTGCCATGTCAGTCCCTTCTTTTTAAATTCTTGCTCTGTGCTCCTTCTCCAAGTGTTTCTGGGTCTTCCCGACCCCCATTTGCCTTCTGGTCTCCGTGTCAGTGCCTGCTTGGTTATTGCTGTTTTGCTTCGTCTTAGGGTATGACCGATCCATCTCCACGTTTCCCTTTTTCAGCTGTACTTGTATTGTTTCCTGTTTGGTGCGTTCCTACAGGTTGGTGTTGTTGATTGTGTTCGGCCAGTATCCCCCCCATTTATTAAACTAAAACTCTATGTTTGTAAGCAATTCTTAAAGATGTACAATTTCAGTAGGAACCAATGGGCAACAGACATGCCAGGCATAAACACACAAAGAATTGCATGTCATTCCTCATAAAACAACTGCCAGTAAATACATTCTTTTGAAACCTGCATCAATGTTAACTTGAAAGCAGTCTTCTTCCTCTTCCCTGCATTTTACTAGCACATTCACCCCTCTGTGAATTATCCAGAGTTACAGGGACACTCTTCCTGGAGTGCTGTGTTGCCGTTCATTTTCTAAAGCCTAATATGTCAACGCTGTGCACTCCGATTCAGTTGAAACACAAGAGCAGGGTATGGATGGAACGTGCATTCAGCCTGGCTGCAGCAGCAGAGGGATTCCCTAAAATGCTGTGGTAATTATTGGATTATTGAAGAGTGGAGGAGCTGGTGGCCAACCTGAGCCCTTCACACTCATGATCACAATCTCAAATATCAATAACCCTCCTCCCTCTGCTGCCATCCTATTCTGCAGCCCCCTTCCTCTCCTCAGACTGCTGAGTGGAGGGGGCAGAGCTGCTGGGAATCCCACAGTCATACATTATATAACCAGCTCTGTGCTGCAGTCATGGTGCTCAAGCTGTGGCACTGATTTAACTGCTGGCTGTTTGTCTAAATCTAGCAGATCAATCTCCGCATGGACAAATTAATAATTTTTCCATCTACTTAAAGGTACACTCTCTGATTTAGTCGTCGCGCAGGAATTAGCTAAAATGTCCTGTCAGCTCAGTGTTGAGACATCAGTCAATATTTGTACCTTTCTGAAACAATCAGCCCATTTAAGGCAATGACTATCTGTTCATGTATCGCATCTTGTCCCTCTGTACGATGGCCCTTTGCTGCCGACATTCAGAACAGTTAGAAACACTTTGACTTTAGACATAATTGGACGACATCTAGGGCTGGGTACCAAATTCAATACTTTTAGGCACCGACCGAGTATCGAAAAATGCCTCGTCATTTAATACCAAATTATAATACCTAAGGAGTAAATCTCATCAGTGTCAGTGATCCAGTAAGCATGCAGCATGCTTCTACCAAGATCTTATAATGCTGCTGATTGGCTGTCCAACGTTACACACAGACGGGGCTCACGAAAAAGATGTTTGTCATAATGTGTAATGTTGCAGTTTCTTTTCCCTGCGCTGCCATCTTTACGTGCCGGGTCTATTTGTGCCAGAGCAGCTCGCGTCTCTGAAGCATGAAATTCACTTGAATGCATATAAATGCCTGTATTTACTGGCAGTTGACTTATAATACATCTTTAATGCTGCATTTCATTCATCCACACACATACAGAGCAAAACTAGTTTTTCATATTTGCAGAGAGAGAGAGAGAAACACTCATACTGTGTTTCAATGCAGCCGAATATTCATGAAATAGTTGTTCTCATTTACATATTTTTTTTGTTTCTGTTGTAAACAACAGAACTCAGCTGACTCAGATAATTCACTAAGAAAGATGTGGAGGAAGGGGTGGAGAAACAAACTTATGACGTCATTAAACAGACCAATTCAGTTTGTCAAACATTAATTTCTGAAAAACTTACTGTATGAAATTACGTCTGGAAGAGAGCATTTTCTTCAGAGTCCTGTTCCTACTGATCACATGTATCAACAATAGAGAAATGGATAATGCTGCACCAGCAGTTTGAGCACTTTCTGTGGTTGGTTGATTGGGTTTGTTTTAATGTTAAAATATTATATATATAGTCTTCCTCTGTACAACACTAGTTACAGACATAAAAAACCATAAAGACTGAAGATCAACTGATATGGGGGGAATGTTTTTTGATCATGTACAACTAAACAAAACATGCAATAATTAAATCCCCCTTTCAATACCATGAGATATAGTGCCACTCTGCCAGCAATGCCAAAACACTTATTTATGAACTTCAACATCCAATGGAAAATAATCTCAAAATGAAATAGCACAACGTGGTGTCAACATAAAACAGCGTTTGGGATTGTTTTAACCACAATCTTTTTCCTAAACTTAACTGTCATGGCAGCTTGACGGTAGGGCTTTGACTTCTGCCCAAAAATCATATTCGAAGTTCATTTGTTTATTAATATTAATATTTGAATATATTCAAATATTTATTAATAATATTTTGACCATTAAATGCCTTCGTAAGACTTATATTGGTATCAAACTTCGTATATGTTCTGTCCACCAGAGGGCAGTGTATCAGTCAGTAGGCGTGCAATGATGTTTTCAGAAGAAAAACACACTGCCACAACAATTCTTTTAAACAGTATGCTTTCAACAGGAAGTTCAGATATTTCACCGTAGTCTACGTAAGTGGTCTGATATTTATACTTTTGCGCTGGTGTGTGCGTCAAGCCGCGTGTGTGTGTGTGTGTGTGTGTGTGTGTGTGTGTGTGTGTGTGTGTGTGTGTGTGTGTGGGGAGTGTGTGTTAGAGTGAGAGAGTGACGGTGATTACCGGTAGCTTCAGAGCGAGTAGCGACTCTAGAGTCATAGTGAGAGAAACAAAGTGTCTCCCCTGTGCTTTCTGACCACGGTGGGAAATCCTTAGCAGGAAAAGTTAATCCTCTCCTTGATTTCACGTTGTTTATTGAGAAGGAGAACCAGGAAATGAGTCGGGGGGGGAAATGCAACGCTACCACACCACGGCCAAGCGAGAGTTACATTTTGAAATGCGTGAAAAAGCCTCAGAATCTGAATTTAAAACGTTAACAAGCAAACACATTTACAAAAAAACAATGCCCATAACAGGTTTGAATATTAAGGGCTGCCTAATATTCGTTCGAATATCAATATTTTTTTAAATATTCGAATTATATTTGAATAGCGAAGTTCGGAGTCAAAGCCCTACTTGACGGTCTTTTTTTTTTCTGGCTGAACTCCACTGCCACGGCCCCTGAAAGGACCGTCATCTGGCGGTGCCTGTAGCCGGCTCACAGTCACCTATTGGTGGCTAAACAACTGCCGCTGGTGGCCGGTGTCCTGGAGCTCTGTAGCGGCTAAATACAACCAGCAACTGCTGCTCGGATTTTATCGTTCTATCACACTGTGTTCACGTTACAGCGCTTTACTTAATTTTAAAAACTTCTATTTTAGGTATATAATATATGGTCTATTGGTGAAGTAGCATTGATCACTTTGAGGGGGGGATACATTATGTCCCCACCTGGGATAAAAAGAATTCAGCAGAGGCAGGGATATTAGAGGTGTTGAAATTAATCAAATAATCGATGCATCGAATCGTGGACATGGACGATGCTGCATCGATTATCGGCCGGGCCATAATCGATTATTTCTGTTTACAATTTAATGTATGCCTAACAACCTTTCTGTTTACATATTCTGGTATGTTTTGCACATTCAGGAAGTGCCATGTGCTCAGTGCTGTAGTTTTATGTATCCAGTTTATTTAGTATTAGAGCACTGCAGAATGTTTTGTTTTTGAAGCTTGAAAAGCTATGAATTAAATATCCTATATGGCTTTAATAGAAATATGTATTTGACGCATTGAGATATCGAATCGAAGACATGATAATCTTAATCGAATCGGGAGATCAGTGAAGATTCACACCTCTAAGGGATATATAGACCAGAAAGGGGGAAATCCCACTCATCCCCCCTGGCAAATCTCACCCTGCATATAGGAGTAGAGTTCCAGAGTGTTCCAGCTGATTACTGATTGCATTGATTAGGCTGATAATGAGGCCCTTACTGTTTGTGAGACTAAACATCAACAAATATCAACACCCAATGCTGGGTTTGTTTCTAAAGTCAGCGTGAACGTGAAACACACAAGAATTAAAAAGCAGCAATGGATTATTTTTTCTTTGTCTGAAACCAAATGAGCCCAACTACAGCTGTGAAAGAGACCATCAACGTGTTGGTAGGTGCAATTTTGAGCTTTGAACAGAGCCAGGTTAGCTACTTTGCCCTGCTTCCACTCTTAATGCTAACCTTTAAGCTTTGCAGTGGTGGAAGGACTCAAATCAATACCAATACCACAGTGCAGAAATAGTGTAAAGTAAAAATGTTGCTCTTAAACTGTTAGTCAAAGTACACAATTATTAGCATCAACATATACTTAAAGTACCAAAAGTAAAAGTACTAATTTTGCTCATTTCAGAATCATATATATAAAATGTTATTGGATTATGATGCATTGATGTGTAGATCACTTTAATATAACAGCTAGTAAATGTTAAATCATTAATCAGTTTATAAATTTGTATGCATGTATAACTTTAGATACTGCTGGGCAGAGATGTGGACTTGAGACTTGGTGACTTGGACTTGAGTCGACTTGACTTGACATAACCTGTGACTTACAGTGGTGCTCATAAGTTTATGAACCCATGCTTAAGTTGACTAAAAAGAGGAATATGCATCCTGATAAAGTTCCCTTGGCCTTTGGAATTAAAATAGCCCCACATCATCACATCCCCTTCACCATACCTAGAGATTGGCATGGGGTACTTTCCATAAAATCATCTCTCAATGCAAATCAAACCAGCTATTAGGCTAACTGAAAGAAAACCATGTTAAAGGCTGGAGTACTTAACAGAGAAACACAGAAGACGAAGGCTCCAGCGTAATATGATCCTAATTAATATGATGGAAGAAGACAGAAGAGCAGAGCGCAAAAGGCAAACGAAATGACGGGTAAGTTTAACTAGCATTAACAATTAGCTGGTTGAATGCGTGATGTTTGTCTTATGAGTTAGCATATGTAGGCGAATTGCAACAGACAGTGAAGAATATGTACCGTTTGTGTTTCAGACGTTGCTAGGTCACTAAGGGTTCCTATGCTAAAAAAGGGAAAAGGCAAAAAGACCCTGCTCTGAAGTAGAGTTACAGGAACTGCGGTCAGAGGAACTTCATAATCCCCAAATTGGTCCAGTCGGAACACGAGAAAAAAAGGGTTGTAGGAACTTTATGTTCTAGGAACTGCAAAAATCCCTCCGGTCGGAAAGGGACTAATATGGACATGCTACACATCGTTAGATCGGTTAGATTCTCCGCGTTCAATTGTTCAGTTCATTTTACTGAAATCATAAGCAACAAAGCATGATTCATAAGTAGAGATGCACCGATTACAACTTTCTAGGCCGATTCCAATTTGCAATTTTCTAACCACTTTACAGCACACACAAATATTAATTTTCTATCTTTTCTTTAATAGAACATTTTGCACAGAACATAGAACATTTTTTGAACAGATAATGGATCACTATAAAATAGAACTATATCAAATTCACACACATCTAAAAGATGTTAGAAACATTTCCTTCTTTTCACATCCAATATCCAACTAAAAAAATGTGATTTTGGTTTTTGGTGTCCTCCCTCCACGCCCTACTTTTTCCTTGCAGGTGTTGCATATTGCAAACTTGTTATCTTCTGCACACACGCTGAAGAATTTCCAAACAGCTGACATGTTGCAGGTTAATTCATCCATTCCTGGCTTATTTAAAACAAAAGGGATTTTCAAAAAAATAATCCAAGTTAGAATATCATCCTGTAGAGTCCATTGCTAACTGTCTGTTAACTTCATTTGCTGAACTTCAGCCTGGCTCATTTCGAACAAGCCTAATATTTTCTCCTCTTCCTGCACCGTGTTGCAGGGTATGTTCTAGGCCACCTACCGTTTACAGACAGACAGACAGTGAGACGATCAACTCAACAAGTGTGTTTATATGTTTGAAACGCAGCCAACATGCTAACGCACATTTGACGGTATCACCCAGATGTGCCGATCACCGGGATGAGAAAAAAAAAACCCGGAGCCTAACTCTTTATTCCTGCTGCAGCAGCCTTTAGACAATAAGCAGAACGGGATGAAACAATCACTGAAGCAATTGGCATTAACATTGGCATATTATATTACATTATATATTATCTTATCTAGCCAAGGTGGAACTAATTGTGACACCTCATAATGCACATGTTTTATTTGTTATCATCCTATTTATTTTGGTCTTTTAAGTTTCATAACATAAGAGCGATTCATGCAACATATACTTTATTATTTGATGTTATTAGAGTACAAACACGCCTTACAAAGCTATTGTGAACTAAATATGATTGTTGAGTATTATAATAAAAATTACCTGGTAAATCATTCTTTTCTCAGGCCTAAAATCCACACTGATATGCTCCGTAAAGTTCAGCTACTAGCATTAGCGCTTGGTGGGCTGTATCACCGAGTATAAAAATTTGCGTGGGATGTAGAATGGTCGTATTTAACAGTCACAAACTCCACCAGCAGTTAGCTGGATACAAGCACCCCATTTCTGCACCAGGCAGTCCGTGTTAACACAGCCCACCTCCACTAGCTAGTCTTACCCAGCGTAGAGCAGCCGGCCTGGTAGCTGGATAGTCCAATACAGCAATTGTTTCCACAACAACAAAAACACAAGAGTCTCTGAACTCGCGTTGGGAGTTTCGTTGAAGTTGGATGTAGTCCAGTTTGTTGTCTAATGAGCAGACACTTGCAAGCAGGATTGATGGAACAGGTGGCCAACTAGTGTTAGTTTTCCTTATATATATATAGTTATATATAGTATATATATATATATATATATATATATATATATAGTATATATATATATATATATATATATATATATAGTATTTCATAAAAATGTCCAACAGTCATATTATAGTATTTTATAAATGTCATAAAATCGTCATAGTATAGTATGTCATAAGAAAGTCATAGTATAGTAAATCATAAAATAGTCATGGTTAATGTCACAAAACATTTCATAGTGTCATTAAAATGCCATAAAAGTCATAGTATAGTATTTCATGAAAATTTTCAAAAAGTCATATTATAGTCATATAAAAGAAAAGAAACTGTTTATAAGGAAATGTTTTCTGTTGCCTTCCACATAAACATCTCCACATGTTAAACTGATACCGTAGTCCTTCATGTAATCTTTGTCTGTCTTTGCAATGCTTTAAAACAGAATATGTTCAATATTGACATAGTCATTGCCCTTGGCTCAACTGTTCATGGTAACAAGATCATACCAATATAATTTTCAGGCTCGCAGGCAGTTTCGACTTACATTAGCTGTTTAAGTTTAATTACTCATGTTAACTAGCATTTTAGTTAGCAATAATTAGCCTGTGTCCATGTTATCTCCTTACATATACCTATGCTCTCCATCTCTGCAATATTCGGAATGATTGAGATTTCTCTTGGCACAGCTACCAGAAGACTTCCAACTTTCAGACAGGTTGCTCACGTCACATTTACGTCGTCTCTCTCAGTTGGAGGCTGCGCAGTAACGCTCAGCGCTCACCGGAAAAGTGCTTCTAATGGCCTTCACTGGTCTCCGTCCAGAGCAACGGGATCTGTTGGTCCATTATATACTGTCTATGGTCAACAACAACAACCCAAAAACAATGAGCCCAGCAGCTTTAACTAAAAGTGTATGGCTGTGCCATAACATGAAGGCTTACCTTAGTCTGATAGTGAACATTTCACTTATGTGATTTTTACAGAGTGCAGCAAGGCTAAGCTATCTGCTAAATTAGCATAAAGTTCATGCAAAATCTTTCAACTTTTAAAATGCCATAGAAAACGAATACACAGCAGATGCAATCACGTAAATTACAAAAAGTTGTAACGTTACCTGAAAATCGGTCTTCACCGTTGTGTGTAGGTGATAGTCATCACTGTTCATCTTCAGCTGTGGCGCTCACTGGTCGTGCTTCCCTCTGCACCTGTAGCTAGCTAGATGATACAAAATTGCACCACGTTAAATTAACACACGTAAATGTTAGATTAGCGTCACATTCGGTTACCGATAAGGTTGTGTAACTTGTAACTTAGAACTCCGCAGCCACATTAATGAACGTCTAGTAGCTATACCATGAGCTAATGTCTAATAATATCAGCGATGACTCAACCTATCTCTTCTAATATAGCTACATTCAAAAAACTTCCCAATGGACTGAAAAGCCCGTAGTGCGACAGCCCGTTATCCCAAAAATCAAAAGCTCACCTTGACTAACGTTATGTAACTTATTTTTTGCAGAAGAGCAGTAGAAGTTAAATGTCAGCCGACATTACAAGTATTTCTTAAAGAGTCATACAAAGTCAAACGTTATGATTACGCTATGATTTATACATTGTATTATGATGTATCTGTTAAATTGAGCAATATCTCAACGGAGTCTAGAAAGTCACTGGATTTAACCGTGTTTTCGCAACAATGGGCATTTAAAGCAGTCGGCTTTTGTTTTCAGGGGACATCGGACTAACCTTATGGGCTTTCAGTCCAATATAATTCTTTTTTAACTATTCAGAATACAGATGGGGCAGTCCCCATACTTCAGGGGATAGGGTTAATGTTAATGAATGTAGGCTAACGCTAGCTAGCTTTAGCTTCACTTAATGTTTAAGAAAACATGCAAACTGAGCTCTTGCTGACGACTAGCTAGGTCTATGACACAATTTAGGTAAAAGAATGTGAAATTACAGTCACTCACACAAATAAAACATTGTTCTCACAAGGAGCTAACGTGCAATGGCGCTCACTGAGGTCTGGTGTGTCACAAAACACACATAGGCCTACGGGTTAACTTAACGTTAGCTAGCTAACAATGTCTAACGTTAGTTATAATGTAACATTATCACTTAACTTTAGATTTAGATTTAACTTACAAAGTTATGGAAAAGTAAAGCACTGCGACCATTGCTCCTCTTCTTCAGTTGTCAGATGCTCCTGTTTCAAACCGCCAATTGTGCCACACAGTATTAACAATATTAAACTGTATATGCATAATTTACAGTCAGAACTTGCCTGTAATTTAACAATATGTTACCGTGGAAAAATGCTGTCAGCTAGTGTAATTTTTTGGACCCACAATGCATTGCGATATACAGCTAAACTTTGTAAAATGTCAGAACAAGAAGTAACTAACATTTTACTGTAGAAACTACAGCAATGTGTTACAGTGTAGAGGAGGACCAAAAAAACAGTGTATCATGTTTGAACTGATGTAATGTAGGTTGTGTTTTAATCACATGCTAAACAAGCATGTTTTCAGAAACTAGAAGAATTCAGGTTTCAAATGAAGCCTCGTCCATGCATTTTGTCCTTGCAGTTCTTCTGTTATAAGCTTTGCAATTTGGGTATGGCAAATAGGCAAATAGACAAACATCTAGCAAAAAGCGGTGGCTATGAACACATTGCAGTTGCAGTACTTTTTTTTGTTCCCTTTATTTGTAGTGACAGTGGATAGACAGGAAAAGTGTGAGAGACACACAGCAAAGGGCCGCAGGTCGGATTCCAACCTGGGCAGCTGTAAAGGACTCAGCCTACATGGGACGCATGCTCTTACTGGGTGAGCTACAGGTCGCCCCTTAAGTGCAGTACTTGAGCAAATGTTACATTCCACCACTAATGCTAAGCTAGGCTAACTCATCATGACTCCAGCTCCGTAGTTAAGACAAAGGCATGAGATTGAAATCCATCTTCTCATCTCAATACATCAATACCTCAATCTCTGAAAGAAAAGTAAACCCCCAAAAGTTGGAATATTCCGTTATTGTCAAATATGGGGGGGGATTTACTCCTTATACATTTTCACTGATATCCAGAAAGCAACACTTTATCACCACATTCAGTCATGGAGGTGTTTTTTTTTTTTTTTTATTTCTGCTGAAAAGGTTCATAGAAGGCTGAGCAGTGTGGGTGTGAGGTCGCCGCTATAATCAATACAAACCAGTTGGAGAAAGTTAGAAAGTAGAGGCAGACATGGAGGGGGCAGGTAGAGAGGGGGTGGGAGACAGTAAAGCTCAACTGATTTGAATTCTATTCAGAATTCTCTGCTGGGAGGCTGGTTAGCTGAAGGCGGCGGATGATGAGAGATGGAATGAAAGAGGGGGAGAAGGTGTAGGAGGAAGAGAGAGAAACAAAGGGAAGGACAGGATGGGATGGAGTGTTGAGTATCTGAGGGGGAGGGAAAGTGGGAATTAAATACAGCTCGGCTTCAAACAGAAAGGTAGAGAGACGGACAGAATGAATGAAAGACAGACGGGGGGGGGGGGGTGTCTCTGCTGTGTGGAGGTTTGGACACTGATTTGCAGTAGCTGCTCAGTTTGATTCCTGCAAATCAAAAACAAGAGCATGAACCATTATCCTCCACGTATATGTACATACATACTTATACATCCTGAGCAGTGGGCAGCGATGCATTACAGTAATGTTATTACTTTTTTCAGTAGCAGGTAGTACACCAGACATCTGGGGGTTATTTATCTGAATTGAAATTGAAGTCAATAATGTGAAGTTCCTCTTTTCCATCCATCCATTGTTTTATTAGACATAACATCATCTCCTAACACCACACATCACTCATCCTCACCTTCTCTACTGACTACCACATCCCATTGTTTCATTAAACAATTATGTTAAAAATAACCTTCAACCCTCTGTCTCCTGTGCTGTAGAGCCAAGTTCAGGGCTTGTTATTTGAGTCCGTTTTGTACATAAGAGTATATTTTTCAAATCTGCTTTTGCTACAAGTAGAGTTTGTGTTAGTTTGGGTCTATTTTTGTGTTACATTGTCGTTGTTGGCCCAGTAAGATTGCTGCTTTTGGATACAGTTCCAAAGTCACTGACATAAAGTCACTGGTTTAGGCGGGGGTTCCTTTACATTGTGCATGATGTTCATTTGTGTTTTGGGAGACTCCGTTATTTGTTAGTTCCCTACTGGTTGTGCACTAAGTTGTGTTGTCTGTGTTGTCTCCTACCAGTTCACCAGTTGGAACCATCTAAAGGGAGTCCCCCAGGAGGCATCCTTATCAGGTGCTCGAACCATCTCAACGGGCTCCTTTTGACGAACAGGAGCAACGGATCCACTCAGAGCTCCCTCTGATATCTGAGCTCTTTTATCTCGGTGGGTGAGACAGTCACCCTACAGAGGAAACTAAACTGCTTCTCATTCTTTCGGCCATTAACCATAGGTGAGGGTTGGAACGTATTGACTCGTAAGTACCGCAATTGACCTTTTTCACAGAAGACATTTTGACTTGTCATAGTAGGAAAAGCACAGCTGAAATTGATAATGTTAACAATGGATCAGTAGATCCCAGTGAGCTATTTCAGTGAGTCAGCGTGCACAATACCTGGACCTCCCCGAAGTTGAATGCAGCCATCATTGATGTTATAATATACACCTGTACTTTTCCTACTACGACATGTCAAAATGTCGGATGTAAAAAAGGTCAATTGTCAAGTACAGCTGACGCTGCACAATCCACCGGTCGATATCACGTTACTTAAAACAAACACTATTTATTACAAACTAAAGTTAACTCACACGAACAATGACGTGTGTAGATTAGCTATGAGAGCAGTGCATGTCTTTATTTGTGCATAAAAAAACTTTTTTTTTTAAAAGACTAAATATACAATAACATTAAAAATGCACAGCAAAACTGCACAACAATCACAAAAACTCCTGAGGGCGTGTAAAAGGAACCCACCTAACATTAAAATTAAAGACAGCTGTACATGCTTGCCACCAATTCAAAAACAAACATAAATATGTTTAAAATATATATCGGAAAGAAAATAATACAAATCCCAGACATGGATGTGTGGTTAATGTGTGCTGTGGTGGTGTTAAAGTTGCTAAAGAACATGATGCAGGGTGGATGTCAGCCATTAGAAGAGAGAGGCAGGAGGAAGCACATGGCCCAGTTTATATAGTCCAAATGCCCAGGTGAGCTTAATAAGCAGACGACCCTCCACTGTCAAACAATTGTCTATTAAGGTTGGCCAGGACAGCCTTGTCATACTAATCTCACTCATGAAAAAACACTGAGGTACTTCTACTTCAATTTATTTATAAAAGAGACAATGTGCAATTAAAACATAAATGTGACCATTTGATGCATTGCACCAGAGTTAGCCTTAGGCTAATTTACATCTGCAGTCCCTCGAAAAACACAAATACAAATACAACATTTTAAAAATTGAAACATCACTTAAGGAGTAAAAAACAAGTAACAATAACAATATTTTACATTTCATATCACTCACACACACACACACACACACACACACACATACACACCCCGTCAGCCCCGTTTGAGAGACAAGTAAGACCAACAGTTGTGAGGAATGATTAACTAACAGTGTGCGTGCATTGCAGTCATTTTTAGTTGATTTTTTCGATTAGCTTTAAAGCTACTAAACAAACCACAGCTTTTTACATTGTCTGGGATAGTATTCCATTGGTTAAGGGCTTTGAAAGAGAAAGCTGCCTGCCCAAAGGCTGAAGAGCGAAAGGGTACAGTGTAGTTATGTATGGAAGCTATTCTAGTAGACCTTACAGAACCAGCGGCACGGTAAGTAACAAATTTGCACAAACAGGTAGGAGCCAAGTCATTTAGGATTTTGTAGACTGTACACAAATTTGAACATTTTTCAAAAGTAAGTAGATTGTGTTTGTATATTATCCCACAATGGTGATACCTTAATGGCTTTTTGTTGAATACTTTCAAAGCCTGTTTGTACAAGGATTCTAAGCGCTTTATTGTTGTTGGACTTGCCTGCCCCCAACAGGTAATACAGTATGAAATATGCGAGAAAATGAGAGCATGGAGAAATGTCTTTGCAGCCTCTGTAGAAAGAGAAGATCTAATATGTCTAAAATTTGCCATGTTGTATTTAATAATATTAGTCATTTTCTTAATATGTTTTTTGAAATTGAGATTTGAGTCTAGTTCAACACCTAGATATTTAAATTCAGTGACAGTCTCAATTTGTTCACCCTTAATACAGATGTTTACATCTGGGGTGTGAAACTTGGTTTTGGAAAAGAACATGCCTTTGGTTTTGCTTACATTTAAGGTGAGGCAAGATTGATCTAGCCATTCGACCACTCCATCCAGGGCACTAGCTAGTTTCTCAGCTGCCAACTGAGCTGATTTAGCATGTGTATATAGAACAGTGTCATCGGCGTATAGTTGTACCTCTACTCCATGACAGTACTGTGGAAGGCAGCAACTCAAAATCCGCTGTTTTTCAGCAAAGAGATAAAGATAAAATAGAACTTTATTTGTCCCGATGTGGAAATTGTTTTGCAGCAGTTGCACTACAAAGTAGGAAGATTGCAAATATAAAATGCAATATAAAAATAAAAAGATTATCAATAACATGCAAATCAAATGTTAAGAATTTCCAAAATATAAACAGGTTGTACATTGTATGTATGAGAAGATAGCTATGCATGTACAATATCAAACCGGTATGTTTATATGGTTAATTCCAAATGTTCAGTGATTATGTCCATTGTATTGCACATTATGACCCATGGTGTCCCGTAAATCAGAGAGTTGTAATAACTGTAATCCAAGGAGAGAAAGTGGGAGATGTAAACCATGGACTCAGACTTGGAGGTGCTGATTCTCATCCTGACCACGTCACATTCGGCTGCAAACCATTCCAAACAGCAGGCTTAAGGTCCCAGTCTGAAGCCAACAGACCCACATAATTTGCAAAGAGCAGAGAAGCAATTCTGAGGTCTCTCAAACACTCTTCTCCCCCCGGCTGCACCTTGAGATCCTGAAGATTACAAACAGAATCCTTCAGCTTCAGCTCTTAGTCCATTTACTGTGAGGACTGGACTGACCCAGTGCCCCATGGTCGCAAGCTTTCTCTAAAGACGCTGACACACCAACCCGATTATTGGCCGTCGGACAGTCTGGCGAGGTCGGTGACCCGAGTTTGTTTGGTGTGTTCTGTGCCGTTGTCAGTCGGAGGAGCCGTCGGCCTTCATTTAGGCCGATTTGACTTGAATCGGCCAGTGGGCAGTCGGACTCAATGACCAATTACCGGAAATGACAAGCGGGATGAGCGTGACAAACGCCTCTCAAAATCTGACGTTTTCGTAAAATACAAGATCGTATTCCGAACGAGCCGCCATTATGGTCTGGCTTTGAAATTCGGGAGAAGCCAGACCCATGTGACGTGTTCGTCCAATCAGCTGCCGGTTTTAATTTTTTTGGGCAACAATACAGATTAGCGCCGCCTGCTGTTATGGAGATGTATTACGTCTCGTGCACGGCAGAACATATGCTCGAGTCGTCATTGCTTCGGTGTGTTCTGAGACACTTTTTTGACCAACTCGGGGAGACTGATCAGTCCGACTGCCTTTTCTGCCGATGGTCGGTTGTCGGGTTGGTGTGTCAGAGCCTTTAGTCTATGAAACACATGTAGACTGGATAGGCAAACTACCATGACCCCACCAGTAACCCTGCAAGGATGAAGAGCTGGTCCACTGTTTTCACATTGTCCTCACTTTCTGGGGTACTGACTTTCTGAGTAGGGTGTGTGCCCCATGTAGGCTGAGTCCTTGGCAGCGGCCTGGGTTCAAAGCCGACCCGTGGCCCTTTGTTGCGTGTCATCCCCTCTCTCTCCCCTTTCCTATCTGTCTACACAAATACATAATAATAAAAAGCCCCAAAAAGTAATCAAATAAACAAAAACAAAAAATGGAAGTAAAAGAGTGATGGAAGTAAAAGAGCCCAACTCTAATCAGAATCTTAAAAGAGGGCACCTGGGTAGCTCACCTGGTAGAGCGTTCGCCCATGTATAGAGGTTTACTCCTCGACGCAGTGGCCGCGGTTAGACTCCGACCTGTGGCCCTTTGCTGCATGTCATTCCCCCTCTCTCTCCCATTTCAAGTCTAAGCTCTCCTATACAAATAAAGGCCAAAAAAAAAAAAATAATAATAATAAAAAAAATTTAAAAAAGAATCCTAAAAGAAACAGTTAACCTTGTGA
The DNA here is from genome assembly GCF_031162955.1 of Sander vitreus. NCBI lineage: Eukaryota > Metazoa > Chordata > Actinopteri > Perciformes > Percidae > Sander > Sander vitreus. The sequence continues at coordinate 26,168,479 of NC_135858.1, forward strand.
AGAACTGTTTAGTCCCCACAATGGGACTGTGTCAGCACACACACACACACCATATGGGGGTATAAAATGCTGGGTTGTGTCTTGTGTCTCGTTGTCATAAACATGCAGAGCTGTTGGACCTTATAATAGTCTAAATATGGACGTTGTGAGCTGGTCTCTGTTAGGAAGCTGCAGGCCTACTGTATAAACATCCAGCTATCAGGTCCAACATACACACACACACACACACACACGCTGAGGAATATTGAGCAACATTGAGGAACAAAGTTAATGCTGATGGAAAATCCGCAGCAGTAATGTTGAGTTGTAAAAATGTATTCTAAACTGTTATCAGAGACAGCAAACTGCACATGTTTAACATTTTGTTGCTATGACAGAGTCGAGTAAGTCATAATATAACATCTTTCAAAAGATCTGAATTAATAGCTGAGAGACATTAATGTGACGCGTGTAACAGGAAGAATAGTTTAGTTCTGGGGAAAAAATGTGTGTGGTCCTGTTGAACCTGCATTATACAGAAGTGTTTCTGTTCTTTAGCTACTCTCATTGATATAAATGGGGTGGACTAAATAATAGAAACACCTCTCAGAATAAGGTGCAGTGTAACAGCAACACAAACTACAGCCTCCAAAATTATCATATAGTTAAATCAACACCTCTTGGAAACAGAAACAAAAACTGAACATTATAACTTTCATGAAGGGAGGATTTAGTGCAGAACTGTTGTATTAGACTGCATTATTTTTGGGAAGGTGTACCTAATACACTGGCAATTGAGTGTGTGTATATATATGATATCAGATAATGTCATCATAGATATCCCATTTTCTTAAAGATCCCATGTTGTAAAAACAAGTCCTCCAAACTATACGATGACGTAGGTCGTTTGTTCCTCTAATACGACCCATGGGAGTCGTCATATCTAAAGGACAGAACGTAACGAACGTGGTTTTAAACAGGTCGTTAATGTTCTGAAATGGTCGCAGTTTGGTTAGGTTTAGGTACCAAAACTACTTAGTTAGGTTAAGAAAAAGATCATGGTTTGGGTTAAAATAATCTGTTACAGCAATTATTTTTTTAAACTTGCCGTTTACTTTTAGTTATAAACAGGACCCGAACCCTGGTCTCCTGGGTGAAAGTCTTGTTTGTTAGTCCTGTGCCTTTAAACGAGCCGTCAGAACTTCTGTACGGATGTGATGTCACATCTATACTTTATATAGGTAGAAAGTGCCGCTACAGTGCCAGTACAGTTATTTCCCGGCTGCAATGACGGTGTAGACACTTCAAAGGCGCAGATGCAGAGACCCGGAAACACTGACCAATCAGAGCAGACTGGGCTTCTTCGATAGGGCGGCTTAAAGAGACAGGCGCTAAAACGGAGCGTTTCTGACAGAGGCTGAATACTGGTATATTCAGACAGACAGTATGAGAGAAATAATGTGTTTTTGAACATTAAAGCGCGTAAACATGTGCATAATATGTCCGCTTTCAAACAACTCAAAAGGATCAAAATTTCTTGTGAGATTATTTCCACCTGTTTCAACATAAATCAGCTTGTTTCAGGATGCTTTTTAAAAGTCAACTTCTACAGCATCTTGAAACAAGACAGAAAAAAGTAGATCACTCACGAAAAACAACTCTTGAAACAGACATATTTTTATTGTATTTTTTTTGTCATTTGTAATAGTTGTATACTTTTTAACACTGTGGCACACATGAACCATATCTGATAATTACAGTTTTTCTCAATCGCTTTGGCTCATTTTATGAAACAGCCTTTACATTCTCTAAGCTGTAAGTGCAATTGTCAAAACTATTTAAAAGGACATCACAACTGTATTGCATGTCTGCAAAAGGTAGTAACTCACCAAAAACATTTCCTTCATGCTTCCAAACCTAGTTATTGTGTCAGTCAATTGGCCAGTGCCACCAAATTGAAAAGTTGTTTTGTCATTGTGTAAGCCATACAGGTCAAAGATGTGTTATTCACCCTGGCAGTCAACCCTGGAAATATTTCTTATATACGAATCTCTGTTTGGTTAGTTCTCATTCAAGAATTGAGCCAAAGTGATTGATAAAAAACTGAGTTCCTGCCTGGTGTCGACACCCTCACTGCGTGGCTGAGAGACATCAGGTCCTTTGACATGAAGCAACACTGCGCCCTTGTGGCCAAAGAAAGATGCACAATACTTTACTACATTTCAGAGGAAATTGTTGTACTACATTTATCTGACAGCTGTGTAAAACCTATAAAACGTGATCAGTTTAAAAAAAAATAATATATGCATTCTGATAAACTAAACTACATAACATTGTATTAAGTAGTTCTAATTAGCTCTACCTTGACAACATTAAAATGCTGTTAACGTAAATGCATCAATAATCATATTCCGATAATATAACTAGAATATATAACACTCTGAGTGGGGTCATTTTGCAAAAGGACTACTTTTACTTTGTATACTTAAAGTACCTTTTGATGCTAATACTTCTGCATTTTTACTTGAGTCAGATTTTTGATGTGTGGTGCCCTTGATGTTTTTCCTTGAAAGACCACCTTCAGATTTTGGCTTTTTCCTGCTTGAGCGTTGCCAAGTTAATAAAAGCAGTGTTTGCTCAGGATTGAAAGCCCCCCCCACAGAGTTCAGCAATGTTTCCCATGTCCTCTTAAAGAGTTCAATGATGAGGAAGTGGTCTGGGGAGCCTTCAGTCAGCTTTCACTGCCTGCCGTCTCACACTGATGTGACCGCGAAACAAACCGGACCCTCTTCTGTGTTCTGGTGACTGGGGGACATGGAAGCATCCGGAACCTCTGGTCCTGATGGGAAGCCCTTAGCCCAAAAGACTCTGTGGGACTCCAGCAACAAGCAGGGACGAACCGAGCCTTTTGTGGAACCTATGATGCAGTGATGGAAGAAGTACTCAAGAAAAAATAGCATTATTAAAATGTGTAAAAATGCTCTATTATAAATAAAAGTCCTGAAATAAAAGTACATAGGTATTTTCAGCAAAATGTACTTAAAAAAGTAAAAACATATTCTATAAGACATATGTTTTTTTAACAAATCCAGATATTTAGCCAACTTGGAACCAGATCCGAAATGTAACCATATATTGAAAGATAATTCTAGTGCCCCCCAAATCCCATTTTGTGGGCACTAAAGGGCATGGTAATAAAATCCACGAGTATACCTTCAATACTTTAAATATCTACATAAAATGAGCAGAAGGCCCCTGGTCCTAAGCAACCACTTAGTGTGCTGATGCCCCGTGCTGGCTCTGCATCAAGCCAACACAGAGCTCCACATGTGGACAGGACTCTGTTAGCATCGCTGATCAGCACTGAGCTGTCGTCTTGGTGATGGTTGCTGCTAACGGATATTGTGCTGTGTATTTCCTGATCCTGCTGAGCTAGGCAGAACAAGACAAGTATAAAAAAAACTGTCAGAGCGCACAGAGGAGAGCGTGGACGTCAATACAATGAGGCCCAAATACATGAAGGCCAGTACTTCTATTTTGAAATGTTATATGACATTTATTTTTGCTAAACAAGATTACTATCTGTTCCATCACTCAAAAAGCTATTTTGTTGTTGTTACCTGTTGTTTAGAGAACAGTGCCAGTATTTCTCACGCTTTAACCCATTTACTACACATCATAAGTTCCAGTCCTCTGTGATAATGCAGTGCAGAACATAATCAACAGAATCTGTGCATTGGCATGCTAAGCCAACATAATTTAAAAGCCCCTTTTACACATGCAGTATATCCCTGAAATGTTCAGGAACGCTTTCTGCGTGGGATCATGTGTGAATGGGAGCAGGGATTGATATTCAGGGAACTCTGTCCCACCAAGTTCTGTCCTCAAGACCTTGGAACATTTCAGGGAAAATGCCAGTATGGCTTTGTTTTAAATGAAAGCAAAAACTTTGCAGTGACAGGCACGTAAAGGGTTACACTGGTCTGATGAAAGATGCTTTTGAATAGGAATAAATGTTTATGGTTTAGTATTTATGCCGATGCTTTTGCAATTACTTGTCTTGCCAACTTGATTGAATATTAAATACAAGAACAATGTCACCGGACAAAAACAGCTCCTCGCCCGCTATGTTCCTTAAAATATTAAGAGACGTCTTTCACCGCATCCAGCCCAGCCTTGCCCCATCTTCTTCTTCTGTTGAGTTTTATGGCGGTTGGCATCCATAAGTGTTGCATTACCACTATGTGCTGGACTGTGCCTTACCCCATCTGTTCCATTATTGCCATGGCATGTGTGAAAAGGCGCAAGAGGGAAATGTCCCTGAATGTAGGGCATGTGTGAATAGTGTAAGGTGCCTGAAAGGTTATCCCAGTAATTTACAGGGAACTATGTGTGAAAGAGGCTTTTAAAAACAGTAATAGCAGACTGACGTGATAACTGTAGTGGAGTCACAAAAAGTCTGTAACACTATATAATAATGTTAAAAAACACATGCTTAAGTGAGTTAGTTCTAAATGGATCATCCGTTAATGGTTGCTCGTGTAATTACACTTACTTCATACACTCATTTATATGCAGCCAAATTAGCTGTAATCAAATTACATAAAAAAGGGAATTTAACTAAATAAACTTATCTCATAGATTTATAGTGTTCTTACTACAAGCTCAAGGGTAAATACAGACTATTTAAGACAAAAGTGGGAACAAGACCTTCAGATTGAAATACAGCAAGAAGATTGGTCTTTTATTTGCAGGAAAGTACATAAATGCTCTTATAATTTAAGGCATAAATTAGCATTATTTAAGATAATTCACAGGGTCTATTATACCCCAGAGAAATTAAATAAAAATGTATCTGTTCCCCTTTCACCTCGTTTATGTCTTTTGGGAACCAATATGTCTGACAAGTGGAATATATATGAAAGTATGTACATAGATCTTGCTTTGATGGCAGCTAGGAAATGTATAGCTTTAAAATGGACGACGTCCAAACCCCCCAGCGATAGTCCATTGGTGGAATGAACTCTCAAGCTACTTTGTTTTGGATAGAATTTATTATATTAGTAAAGACAGAACCTCAGACTTTTTGAAGATTTGGCAGTCTCATAGAGCTTTTGATTTTATAATTTTTACATTAATGTTAGGGATTACGATAAAAGTGTTATCTGAGTGCATTTCGTCTGTTGTTTGATTTGTGTATTTTTGTAGTTTTGTGTTATTTACTTTGTTTTATATTAATATGTTTGTTTATGATTATGGAATTTTTTTGTCTGTGTCCTAGTGTGAAGGATCTGGAATATGAATAATGAGATGTTTGTTTGAAATATCTTTACACTGTTTATGTAAAATAAAATAACAAATATTATTAAAAAAAAATAAAAATAAAAAAAGGGAATTTCAGACCTGTGCTTTTAAACATTTATGTCCTTATTAGTTCATCAATTACAACTAAGTATTTCATCTCATTATGAACAAAAAGTCTCCATGCAAGTTGGCTTCCATACGAAAAGAGTAAATGGATTTTAAAAAACGATAACGCTTTTTATAAAATGTGTCGTAATATAAGGCATATCGTCGCTGTCCATGCAATTAAAACCATGTATCTGTACATTTTTAGATGAACTAAAGGAGTCAGTGTTTAAATTCTACTTCTCAAGCTAAATAAACCACACAGATAAACATATCCATTGACACTCAGATAAACTGTCAGACAGTAAATATAGTGCACTATATAATCTTGTGTGGGTTTTACAATAGTTATCGGTTAATCTGGTTACAGCCTTACCTAGCTACTTATAAACTGGACCTCGGGCAGAGGCAGAACTCCTGAAACCCAACATGTCTGTCTGTGTGGTGGAACACCGGATTGAGCCCACATGAACAGAAGGAAGTCTGCACACAGGCCCCAGCTGGGTTAAAACCCAGGACCTTGTTGGTTTTAGGCCATATTGCTAACTTGAGGCCACCATGCTGCTGTGTCTCAAATGGTTGTCAAGGCAACTAAGAAGAAAAAGAGTTTTGGCTTATCTGGGTGGACGGCGGCAGTGTTACGTCCCCTGCATCTCTGCCTTCTTTCTTCTGTCTTCAGTGGCTGGGGCAGCTGGTGGGAGGCGGTGGGTGTTGTGTAGCTTAGCAACTCCCTCGGTAGATGGCGATTGATATGCAGCTTTGTTCAAGTGTGTCTCTCTCTGAGCCAGAGAGGGGGACGCCTGAACAAAGCAGGCCTTATTGAAGCTTCCCCTCCTCCTTGTCTTTGCCCAGGCACAACGACGTGGGAAGACAAATTTTTCAGCTCAAAGGAACCGAGACTCAAACTTACAACAGCAGGTCCTGAGAGTGTAACTCAGGGGCCAGCTGACATCTGTGAAGGGCCTCCAGGTGTCCCCAGGAAAATGAATGCATTATGCCTTCATAGTCTCGACGCAGAAGTCGTCTTTGTACTACAAACTTTTTCTTTATTCACTCCAACTAATCAACCCACTGAAATCACAAGGTAAAAGCTTCATTGTCTGATTAAATATGTCTTTGGGTCTAATTTGAGGATTCGGGGTCTGTGATATTAACGTATCAAAGAGTTGCCTGTTTTCTTCAGTAGTGGAAACTAGGAACCGAGACTGAACTTCAACTGTTTATTGGGTAAAAAGCATAAAATGTAATGTACACTGAATATCAAACTCCAATCTACACACAAGGAAATATCCCATTTCTTGTAACCCTTTTCTTCTGTTTTTTGTTTTCAAAGAAAAATGTTGTGAAATCCTTCTTTTTCTTTGTCTTCCCCATTGTCAGATGAAAAGATGGATATCAGTTTCATCTCTGTGCGTCCAGTAAAGTGGTAGGGGTTGCTTTTTATAAAATTACATTGGACTTGAGTTCAGTCAGTCTTGGATTAGTCTGGGAGCAAAAAACAAATCTTAAGCCTAACAAAATTACCACCTAAGTGGTAAGCCCCTACGTAGCCCCTCGTTCCCTGAGTACTAATACCTGTCCCAGATTTTTTCTGACTAAGGCCAGTAGCATTTGAGTGTCGGGACACTTGCCTGTTTTCTGGTCCCAAAGGAACAAACGTGAGCCAGCTCTGGACCCACCATAGTTGCCAGATTTGGTTTAGGTTTAGGGGTGTGGATTTGGGCAGACTTGGGCTGAGAAGGAGCTCCTGTGAGCAGCACACAGGCAAGCTGTGGGCCAGAAACCAGAATCAGTTGTGTTCAAATTCTTCCACAAAGCACAAGTTTTTTTCTCTCTGGAATATGCAGGTAAGCAGCCTCAGAACATACAGTAGGTTACTTTGTTTTGAGTGTCTTAGATTACACAGATTTCAATTAAAATGAATCCTACTTAAGATACCAAAGTACTAGTTTTGTGCAACCAAGTAAGTTATACTTCTATCTTACGTTTGGTTAAACAACAGGATGTGTTGTGCTTTTTGCTGAGCAGTAAGCCTGAGAGAAAGGAAAACCTGCTAGCTTAGCGCTATCAAAAGAGACAAAATACACCTTCCAAAACTGTTAAGATACTACATGATTTACATGTTGTATCCTGTTTATTGAACAGGTGTAAAAAAAGAAATGTGAAAAGGAGACTTTCAGAAGCAGTTTGAGACTTTCTTTTAGTATCTTGAGTAATGTGGGCACAAGAGCCAATATCTTGATCCTTATTATGTTGTTACCCATGTTATCCTGATATGATTTGACACTATAAATAAAATGGAATTGAAAAAAATCCTAAATAATATCATCACATAAAATAAAATACCCACAAATCATAAAAACATGATTGATGTGAACATGATGAAACAAACATCATGAAACATATCTTGTTTCATATAATCTTGCACAGACAAGTTTTTGTATCTTATCGTTATCAAGATCTGAATAGGGTAAAAACAAGATAGATAACATAATATACGGATCAAGACATGGATATTGTGCCCAGAAGATATTATAAACTTAGCACAAAAAGTAAGGAAATTTGTGTTTGGTAGATTATTTCTCTGTGGTAACAATGCTTTTTGGCAATAAATCTTATACCATTGGAAAGCCTGTTTAGTTCCCTTTCAAATAGTGCCCCATTTGTAAGGAACATGCATTTGTGGGATGAGCAGCAGCGCTGAGTATGTGAGTTGCACCCATGAAAAATTTGCCAAATCTTCTCTGCCATTGACTCGTTTGGTGTTTGGTGGATTGGATGATTAAAGTTTGAAGAAACAAGACATATTGGCAATTAAACAATTTATTCATTTCACAAACAGGAGCCTTAGTAGAGTGTGGAAGAACCATACACAGCCACAACAGCCTGGCACCTCCTCCTCATGCTGGTCACCAGCCTGGTCACACACTGCTGTGGGATGGCATCCCATTCTTCAACCAGAAGTCCTGACCTCAACCCCATTGAACACTGTGGGATCAGCTTGGGCGTGCTGTTCGTGCCAGAGTGACCAACACAACCACATTGACTGACTTGCGACAAATGCTGGTTGAAGAATGGGATGCCATCCCACAGCAGTGTGTGACCAGGCTGGTGACCAGCATGAGGAGGAGGTGCCAGGCTGTTGTGGCTGTGTATGGTTCTTCCACACATTACTGAGGCTCCTGTTTGTGAAATGAATACATTGTTCAATTGCCAATATGTCTTGTTTCTTCAAACTACAATAATCTAATCCACCAAACACTAAACGAGTCATTGTTTGGCATTGGCAGAGAAGATTTGGCAAATTTTTCATGGGCACAACCCACGTACTCAGCGCTGCTGCTCATCCCACAAATGCATGTTCCTTACAAATGGGGCACTATTTGAAAGGGAACTAAACAGGCTTTCCAACAGTATAAGATGTATTGCCAAAAAGCAGTTGCCACAGAGAAATAATCTACCAAACACAAATTTCCTTACTTTTTGTGCTAAGTTTATTATAAAAAAAGAAGTTATCTTGTGGGACTCCAGGGTATCTGTGGAAGACTTGAGATTGAAATGTTTTGATCTTTTTAACGTAACTTTGTTGGTTTTTCATTTCTCAATCAACAAGATGACTCTGGCTATACATTGCAAGGTGTTATTAAAAGTTGTAGAACTTGTTTGCTAGTACAAGAGGATGACAATTTTTTTTTAGATCAACACATCAATAAGAAAAAGCTGAGAAACGCCTGAAAATACACGGGTAAGCGAGGCATTCTTGTCTGCTCTCCCCAGCAACTGGTCACAAAGCCACTGTTCATTATGTCTCCAGAAGCTCTAAGGCCAACTGTTATTGTGAAGCTGTGACCTTCAATAATTGAATAATGACTAAAAGGAGCGTCACAGTCAGGCGTGAACAGCTTTCTCCTTCAGTTGGTGTTGAGAGCACTGCTGCGTAGCATTCCTTCCTATGGAGATCAGAGTAAACATCCAACAGCTCTGTTTTTCCAAATAAAATGAATCCACATACAAATTGTGTCTCCAATAGTGTTCAGATGTTCATTCTGCTTTTCCCCTCTCTTGTTTTTCCTTCTTTGTTTGGAGAAAAGATACTTGCTCCTCTTTCCATTGTTTTGTTTCTCTATTGTTTTTCCTGTTTTTCTTTGGGACTTTTCTCTCTGACTTCCTTTGTACTCGTGCTTAGCAGCTTAACATTTGACTTATCTCTAGCTGGACCTGGATGTCTGCAGATTTAAATGTAACACTTTATAAGAAAAGTCCAATTGTATATTTAATGACAAAATAAACATTTCTTTGACACTGGGCAGGAATTCAATTCTTTATTTTTTTTTTTACACAGATTTTTGTAAAAACTATTAAGCTTTAGTTTAACAGGTGGCCAACACTGACTTCCCTATTCAGTCTGTGGCTCTCACTCTCGAGCCCATTGTTTCCTACTGAAGACATCAATCTTTATACACAACTCACAAATATACAGTTTCATTAAAAAAAAAAAAAAAAAAAGGGCTCAGTAATTTCCTAAACCACTGGTCATTGTAGTTTTTAGACTTAACTCAAACAGGAGGAAATAGTGCATTTGTTGGGGACAAAATAAACTAGTTTGTGTTCATAGTCACTCAGTGCAAAAGTGTGGATCATCAATGTGCTTTTAATAGTTTTTGGACAACAGTGGATTTCTATGGCACAGAGGAAGAAGCTATCCCAGGCTTTGGATATGCAGACAAGTCTCGTTAGTGGATCAATTCATTGTTGGTTTTGGTCTTTCCATGAGATTTGTTGACTATAATAAAAATGTAGAGAATCAGCAGAGTTGTCTTTTAAAATGTGATTCTAATGCTGAAATAAATCCACAAGTTTGGACTTCTTTTCCCAATGAAAACCAACCATTAAGTATTAACCTAAAATTCATATTTAAAATGAGAATTAAAAAGAGCACTTTCAGAGTTTTTACTGAACAAAAGTTCAAATCCATTACGCCCATTTCTATTCCAATTGTAGTGTAATAAAAGGCTCTGTAAACACAGGAAGAGCATTCATCAACAGCTCTACTGTTTAATAATGTGCATACCAGACAGAGGAATTACTCACAGGTGACACAAAAGTAAGAAAATCTAAACTTTACTAAACCAAAAAGTAATAAAACAAGTCAAACTTCACACCGAATTGACTATTTTGAACCTGCTGTCTCACTGCAACAGCAAAATCATGTTAAAAAACTAAAAGTTCACAGCAGTCCGTCAGTCTGCTGATAAAAAAGCCATCTTAAACCCCCCAAACTCAAATGATGTGTTTCTATCTCGTACAGTACTTAGAGCGGCTGATACTAATATCCTGAATGAGCATTAAAGAATTATTAATAACCATAACACGTATAAAAAAAAATCATGCAAAACAACGATGAGTCCTAAAATAACAGGATTAAACCCATCACAGGTGGACAACACTAAACTCTTAAGAGAAATAAAAAATACTCTATATTGTAACTCTAGTCAGTGGCTCTACACCACCAGTTTATACAGACTTAGATTAAAGGATTATTCCAATCTATTCCAACTCCGGTTTCATTTTGGTAGTTTTGTCCATCATTTCTATCAGTGACAATAACACTGTACGAACCAAGTTAATAGCTGCGATCAGACAACAGTGATTTCACTAAAAATAAGTCTGACAGGTAAAGAAAGGTAAACAAACTTCACTTGGAAGAGAAAATGAGTCAACAATGTCAACATCCACCACAGTTTACAGACCCACACTTCCTGCTTCAACTTTAACCTTACTGTACTTGCAGTTTTACCTTCAATAAAACCTGCCAAATAAAGTGGTTTAGATGACCAAGAGTGATGTGAACAGCCCAACATTACGTGATAGTTGAACATTGTTGTCGACCAGACGTTGAACCTGGCTGCAGGGATTTGCTCCCATTCAGTCACAAGAGCACCAGTGATGTTGGACAGTTCCTCCCAAACATGATGGATGGGGTTAAGGTTAGGGCTGTGGACAGTTAAGATATTCCACATTTAACTCGGAAAACCATTTCTTAAAGGATCTGGCTTTGTGAACGGGGGGCACTGTCATGTTGAAACAGGAAAAGGCCTTCCTTCAACAAACTGTTGCCACGAAGTTGGAATCACACTGTTGTCTAACATATCAGATGTAGCAGTGCTTCGCCTTCTGAGAATATAGTTCCCAGTATGTATACGGTTAGAAGATGGCTGTGTCTCATGTGACCTTGTTATTTGTACACGCTGTGACTATACAAATCACAACATGTAAATATGTTGGTGTTATTTTGTCACTTATTGAGAGCAGTAGGCTAGATGGAGCAGGGTCTGTGCTAAGCGAGGCTAGCAGTGGGTGCGTCAGACAGAGTTACGACACGCACGGAGATGAGAAGGGTATGTATGGACTTATCTAACTCTGGAGGATACGGTGAATAAGACAAAGTCCCAATAAGTCGGTGTGTTCCTTTAAAGAACAGTTTCAAGCGAGTCAACTTGAGTAGAGCCATGCTGTACCATGCAGTGGAAATGTAGCATAAGAGACCTAGGCAAAACAAGGCAAGACACACTGAGACAGAGGTGTCCACATACTTTTGTCTCCAACTTGTCTGATCATCAGACTGCTTATGTTTCTCGACCCGTCGGTCTTCTTCTAGTGCCCCCAGATCTCCACTATGGACCTTTTTCACAGCAGACATTTTGACTTGTCATAGTAGGAAAAGCACAGCTGAAATTGATAACTTTGTTATAAGTGTCCCAGTAAGCCATTTCAGAGAGTCAGCATGCTCAACACCAGGGCCTCTCCTAAGTGGAATGAAGCCATCATTAATGGTTTTGAATAGACCTGTGCTTTTCCTACTATGACATGTCAACATGTCAGCCTTGAAAAAGGTCTATTATCTTGGTGAGTATAATATTATTATAACTGAAAAAAATGATCGATAAACCTACAAGAAAAAACCCCAAGTTGTTGTAAACCTAAATGATCCTTTAAAGTTACATGTGGTTAAATGCAGTTCTGGACCTCAGCAGGGCGTGCCGATAACTGTTGAAGAGTCTTTCACCCTGTCGTAGCAGACTGCTGGTTCGGTCGCCAACAAGCTCTTCATCGTCTCATCTTTGCTGGAAGGAGACAGGGAGGATGGAGTGGGCGATGTGGGCGAGGAGAGGTTGGAGGTGGCGGCGGTTGAGGCGGATGAGGATGAAGAGGAGGTGCCGTCGGGGAGGCACTCTTCACAGCAGCAGCAGCAGCAGTCCATGAAGGCCTGGCCGAGCGAGCGACACAGGCACAGCAGCAGCACCGGCGTCGCCGAGCAACGCACAAACAGCAGGAACTGTCCAATCAGACTCAGCACTGGCAGAGCCAGAGCCGGGAGCGCAGCTAACACATGGGCAGAGACGTACGCCAGGGTGATGTTACAAATGCTCTCCGGCAGGTTGCATATGATGTACAAGATGGTGAGCGCCATCACAGTGGAGCGCAGCCTCTGTTCTCTAGTATGCTGCTTCTTCTTTGACGAGGAGGAAGCTGAAGAGGAGGAGGAGCATCTGCTGGTCACCTTGTCGCCGGCTAGACGCTGGGCTACCACTTGCCTTGTCACTAAGTCGCAAGCCAGAGTGAAGAGCAGTGGCAAACAGAGGTAGCACCCAAAGACCCACCACATGCGGGCCTCGTGGTAGGTCAGCACCAGAGAGTAGATGCTCTCTGGGAGCTCCACAGACGGCTCACGGACACAGATATCCACCTTGAACGTGCCTGGTCGGGCCCAAAAGACATCCATCAGCGAGCCTCCCTGCTGGCTCGGCTGCTGGTCACTGGAGAGCATCGGCAGGCTGACAGTCTCCTGGAGGAGCTGCCACAGCAGCAGCTCAGGGGCGGCCAGCACCATGGAGCCCACCCAGATGACAGACAGCTTGGATAGGATGGACTGGCAGGGCTCCACCTTGGGCGTCTGAAGGTGCCCGGGGCCGGTGGCCGCATGGAAGCGGTCAATACTCAGAGCACAGAGGCTGAATGTGGCCACACCCAGAGAGGACACCTGACAGAGAAATGACAGAGAGGCGTGGCGATGAAGGTTAATGGCACACGTTACTTGGGGAACAAAACTGTTTTATAGATCAGGTATAAGCCATTAATAGACCTTTTTCACGGTAGACATGTTGACATGTCATAGTCGGAAAAGCACAAGTGTATTCAAAACCATTAATGATGGCTGCATTCCACTTAGGAGAGGCCCTGGTGTTGTGCGTGCTGACTCTTTGAAATAGCTTACTGGAACACTTGATGGAATTGAGCCATCGTTAAGGTCATCAATTTCAGCTGTGCTTTTCCTCCTATGACAAGTCAAAATGTCTGCTGTGAAAAGGTCCATTAGAACCACTTTTGGGTTGCCAGGTTGAGAAAAAAAGCCTTATTTGGTGAGCATGGCACTCAATTGTTCTTTTAATTTTTATGGAGTTCTTTAATTCATCAGAAAAACCCCTCCAGTGTTAATAAGTTATTAGTAGAGTGTTCTTACAATAATCCATGAGGTCACCTGTCCAGGTGTAGACAGACAACCAATCACAATCATGTCTACGAGCAACTTAGTCGCTCCACTTTGCTCCTTCTAAAGTTGTTCCTCGACATATAAACACTGGACTCTCCCGGATAATTTTATGATCCTCAACTTTGTTTCACAGAAATTGTGTTGATTTTTTTTGTCAGTTTGGCATGGTGAACAGCTCTAAATAATCTAAATGCTCATCAATACCCATGAGCCTTGGGCATCATTGCTATAGCGAAGAAGCCAGTCAGAGGTGGAAATCAAAGCTGTATTGAATACAAAAAAAATGCTTTGCTACCATATTTACTGAATTGATTCAAAATGTACCCAGAATACAAAAGTGAATTTATTTAAACTGCAGATTGTAAATTTGGTTTTGTCAACAATGTAAGTGTAGCTTTAGCTCGCTGTTAGCGGCACACATAACAGAGTCTGAAGCTTTGTGATTGAATGTTTTGTTTACCGAAAAAAAACACTTTTATGTCCGCAGTCTTGTACTTTTGACTTTCTTATTAAAAAACTGATATTTTCTAACACAGTTATGTGTGAAAAAAACAATTTTTCGGTCCAGATGCTCTGCAGCCCTTTTCCATTTGGTAAGTGGTCCAATGGCCAATTTGGCCTAAATGTTGTTCTTATTTATGGCTAATGACTGAAAAACATGATTTGTTACCATTGATAAAACCACAAGTTTCAACTTGTAAACTCTTTATAAAGGCTGCATTATTAAAACGTGGTACTAAAAACGGTATGTGTTTGGTATCAGCATTAAAACTCTGGAGCTGTACTGGCATAAAACAAATCCAATGATCCCAGGTCTGCTTTTAAACAGTACAATATAATTCAAACTAGGGCTGGGCGATAATTCAATATGATAATTTATCGTCTTTCAATGGAAACATATCGTGATGAAATTATATATGGAGATATCGTGATTTACAATGATGTTGTCTAAATTGATAATAACAAGCACATACTAACTCAATTTTCTCAGGAAATCTGTTGGGGAAACATTTTGAGGGAATATCATTTGAAGAATTGCGATTTTTAACATCACACTATTTTTGTGCATGCACGTAAACATAGTCAGCATGTAGCGGGGGGGAAAAAAAGATTTATCTTTTCACTTGAAACTGTTTACCACATTATGTATACCACATTGATGATTATTTATTTAAAATCTCGTTGTAAAAAATATTTTGTGAAAGATTCGATTGTCAACCCTACAATATCGTCGCAATATCGACATCGATGTATTTGGTCAAGAATTCAGTCAGATGTGTCCTGTTAGCACGACTGAGATCTTCGATGAAACAAGACTTTATGCAGACAGTGGGTCTGAATTGAGTACAGGAAGGTGTTTTGTTTCTTAAAGAACAGATTTAAGGCTTTCCTTGCCTTGTTATGCCAGCCTACAGGCAAACAAGCCACAACTACAGTAATAAGACCTAGGTTGTTAAAAACAGCTTTAGAATACAGAAACAGGTAAATAGAAAAGAGGCACCGAGGGAATAGAGAGCCATTATGTTGTACTAGCAGCTCTCCCCACAGATTGGTGCCTTGTGCACATTAAAGTCAGTGGTTTTGGCCAAAAACACAGACTATCATTACAGAGACTTGTCCTCCCTCTGTGTGTGCTTAATGACCTTAAACAGTAAAGACAAAGCTGAAGATAACTAACACACAGCTCTAATTAGCATGAAAATAGTTGAACTAACAGAGCACAGGGGCAGCTGGCAGCATGACCTGCTTTAAACACTGCTCAATACAACCAGTACAAACTGCTAAAGACCACTTAGACTAAGAACGTTAATTAATTAGCAAGAAACTCCTTCATTAGCATAAAAATAGGTGAAGAAACAAAGAATAGAGGAGGCCAGCAGGCTGACCTTGTTAAAGACCGCTTCATACAAGCTATTATTACAAATTAGTAAAGCTTCATTTAGTGATTTAAAGCTTTGGAGGAGTTTGGAGCTGGGTTAGAGCCAAAAACAAGGACTCCACAGGCCAGCAGAGTCCATGTTGAAATAGTAGACTGATGAAGCCACTGAAAATCCAACAATGGTAACTGAGAGGCTGTGAGAGCTCTACATTAATACTCTGTGAGGGAAACTCCTCTACTGATTGGCTGTGTTTTTCACTTAACTAAAAGAATCCTCTGGACTGTAGGGACAGGCGATAAGTCAGTATTATATTTAGTGCTATCAATTGATCGGTTAGTGGAGTGTCAGAAAAATAATACAAAAAAATGGCAGTTTTCAGCACTCAAATATGAAGTTTCCTGTTTTTCTCTGTTTTACATTATTGTAAACGGAAAATGTGTTTGTTTTTGACTGTTGGTCAGAAAAAACCTCGGACTTGGACAAACTACGATGGATATTTTTCACTATTTTCTGACAGTTTATATATCCGATTTGATTAGATTCAACTTTATTGTCATTGCACAGAGTATAAGTACTGAGACAATGAAAATGCAGTTTAGCATCTGACCAGATGTGCAAAAAAAGTGCAGAGTAATGTACATTTGTAAAAGGTATATATAAATACAGTATAGATACTAAGATACAGTATGAACATGTGCAGCAGTTGCAGTAGGCAGTGCAGGTAGAAGTATAAAATATATATATCATATCTGCTGAAAGTTGATGAAATATAATTAGGGCTGCAAACATTCCCTTGTTCCAGTTTTTTTTTGTGTTATAACATTGTACATAAAATATTGTTGGGTTTGGAGTAAATAAACATCCCAGTCCCTGATAACTACGTCTCTGTGTTTCATTGTTTGGCTCGGTGAGCTGGGGAAGAAGAGTCCCTTCATGCAGGGCCCCACAGGCCTCCACTGATGGTTCATAACAGACAAATGAAGAGACCAAACAGCCCATAACAGCACGTTTGTTGAAAGCAAAGACTGCTCTGAGTCTGAAACTGAGGAGCAACAAGACACAAACAGGCCATTCATCACCCTGGGTTTAGGCTACAATAAGTCTAACATGGGGGTGTAAAAACAGCACTATAATAGTGTGTGAAGGCAGACTTGAGGGACTGATTATTATCATCACATTAAGCAGTTTGTTTTAAGAGTTTAAGTTGTTTGACATCTCTTTGCGTCATGGCTGGCTTATATCTGAGTTTTGGTAACAAGAGTTTGAGTACCAGTTTAACTCACAACACAGTGTTGAAATTAATACTTGATTTTACATTTTTCAATCGAAAACACTGGTTACAGCTTCTCTCTCTCGTTGATAATACTAAAAACTGACTATCTTTGGGGTATGGACTGTTGGTCT